>NW_018128205.1:173337-200185 GCF_001952655.1 Monopterus albus | reverse complement strand
ACACGTCCTTTATGCCGTCCTGGTTGAGGGCCGAGCACTCCATGTAGCGGATGGCGTGGATCTGGCGGGCGAGGGCGGCGCCCTGCTGGTGGGTGACTGGCGTCTGGTTCTGCTCCTTCAGCTTCCTCTGAATCTCTGCATCGTTTCGGAGGTCGCTTTTTGTGCCGACCAGCAGGATGGGGACGCCGGGACAGTGGTGAGACACCTGATGATGATGATGAAGTTCAGTAAGCAAGAAAGAGTGACAGCTACAAGAACTGGGAACCAGAAGCCTGTTAGAAGCCAGTGTCATTCCCCACAAACCCTGTCCAGAGACCAGCAGCACCAGTGAATGTGGTGGCCTCACCATAATATGTGTGAGTCCAGACCCTGGTCCGGCTCATCACTCTGTGCTGTAGACCTCCACTGTTGTCCACCACTTACGTTGGCCCCCCAGTGAGCCACACTGCTGCACTGGGGGGCAGGTTTCCTTCTCAGGAAACACAGGAGGCCATCTGTTTCCAACAAACGGCTCCACAGGCTGAGAACAGGTCACTGCTCTCTGCTCTGTTCACACTGCTCCACCAGCTCCTCATGCACAGAGCAATGTTTGGAGCAAATTCCTTGTTGCTTTAAGTCCTTGGGTAGGATTTGTGCACAATTACTAACGCAACCAAAACTGCATCCTTTCCATCAAGAGAAATCTGCTCCTTTTATTACATTAACTAATGTCTGCACAGAAAATCTGAAGCTACAGCTAGCAGCTAGTTAGCCTAGCTTAGCATAAACACAGGAAACAGTAAAACAACACTGGATTGTTAGTTTTACACTTGAACTTTGACCTCTGACCTCTGGATGCCACTTGTGTTTGACATTCTCGTAGGAAGCCGGGCTCGAGATGGAGAAGCAGATGATGAAGACGTTGGTCTGGGGGTAGGACAGCGTCCTCAGCCGGTCGTACTCCTCCTGACCCGCCGTGTCCCACAGGTTCAGGCTGATGATCCTACCATCCACAGTCACCTGAACACAGGTACACAGGATTTTACACTGACCTCCACTGTAACATCCTGAAGTGTGGCCATGGTTTCTCTTTATATGTGGAGCTAAATTTAATTAGCTACAGTAATAAAATTAGTGCCGCCGCCACCTTCACACACTCCCATTAAAGTGACCCATACATGAACCTGTCATTATTATTCGGTAATATGATCCAGCACAATGAGCACTTGAGCTTCTGTTATTGTAAATATATTTTGATTCTAATACTTTTGTACGGTTACATAAGTAGAACTTTGAAAGCTGGAGTGGTACCAGAGTATTTGCTGTGGTATTCCTACTCTGACTTCAGTAAAAGGTCTGCTTGTGTGAAAGTGCCTCAAATACAGTAGTTTTATATAGACAAAGCAGGACATTTAAGGCATGTGTAAAACTGTGATACTCGATACATACGAGCTACATAATAACTATGTATGAACAAGGTATATGATCCAGCGGACAGGTGAATGAGGAGCTGCACACACCTGGCTGCTGTAGTTGTCAAACACAGTGGGGATGTACTCTTTGGGAAAAGCTCCGGTGGTGTAGGAGATGAGGAGGCAGGTCTTTCCTACAGCGCCATCACCTACAACCACACACTTTACAGACTGCATGACGACCTCTGAGCCTTTAGTAACCTGCAACACACACACACAGGCGCTGATGACATGGATCCTGTTTTGTCCATATGACGACAGATCTCAGGACTGATCTTCTGTCATCCTCGTGTGGGGATTAGAGAGCAGATAAGAATAAATTACCTGTGAGTTCACGTCTGATTGGTTAGCTCGTCCTGCTCCTGCTGCCAGAGACACTTCAGTTTCCTTCAGTTAACACAGTTTGTTCAGAGACACGTGACGTCCCATCGTCCGTCTGCAGAGAGAGACAGTTTGTTCTCCTTCACTATTTGTGTGTATGGAAATTATCTGCAAGAGGAAGTGGGCTCCAAACAAAACAGAGATATTGCCCTATCACACACCTCACTCCGACACATTTGAATGTGTATGACCGTCTTACACACATTTAAATTTCCATTTACATGTCAGACAGTCACCAGGTCTGTCCTCTGTGTCCTGCTTTACTTTTCTGCATCTGTCTTAAAGGCACAAATCTATCAACAAACAGGGATGAGGTTCGGTAGCATTTGGTCAAATCTGACTTCACTTACCGACTCCAGATCCTCTGGGTTCCTTATTGTTTAAGTTGTTTGTTAGTTTAAAAAAGGGTTTATTTCACTTCATATTTAAGAATCTAAGGTAATGTTTAAGTCCCCGAAGTAATGTCTGAGTTGCCAGGTCACCCATCAGCTGTATATAAAAGATGGACAAACCCTCTGTGATGTCACCCACTGGTTTTCTAAAGAGAGGTTTTGAAGCTCACGTCTGAAATGTGATTAGATGAACACAGCGTCGCTGGACCGTGTGTGGAAAGTGTCCCCCTCCAGATGTCTGGACAGAGAGAGTGGCTCAGCCCACACTCTGGGGACCCCGACCACTCCCTCCCCCGCTCTGTCTGGGTGGAGGGCGGCTGAGCTCACTCCAGCTGGAAGCTCCAACCCCTGATCTCACAGTTCTTCACTGCTTCCAGCTTTGCCTTCATATTGTGCATACAGGAGAACTGTGACCTCTGACCTTTGGTGGAAAAAACATTCACATCCTTTACTTGAACCACCACTTCAGTCTGTGTTATAGAGAATGAGTCCAAGACAAGCGCCCTGGGTTAAATGTGTCTGTCTCTCAAACCCTCCAGACTTCCTGCTTCTGTCTGTGGCTCGTTGGTTCTTGCTGAAGACATACACTCCCTGTCAAAGGCCTAGATGCACTTTGCTACTGACTTCCATGAGAACAGACCTTTAACTGGCAGCGTAATTCTTTGAGAACACCTCACAGATATAGAGTTTCAAGCATTTCCTAAAGCAGCTGCTCACTGTAGTTCTTATCAAACGGTGCATCTGTCAGGGACTATTTTCAGCAGCGGATGAATCTACATTTGTTCTCTAGAGAGCGTCTGTGGCAGAAGGACGGTGTATGTGCGTGGGACTGGGTCAGAACCAGCTCCAGGGTGTGTTCAT
The DNA here is from genome assembly GCF_001952655.1 of Monopterus albus. NCBI lineage: Eukaryota > Metazoa > Chordata > Actinopteri > Synbranchiformes > Synbranchidae > Monopterus > Monopterus albus. The sequence continues at coordinate 197,100 of NW_018128205.1, read as the reverse complement.
GGCGATAGAGGAACGTGTCAGCCAGCACAGCAGTGCGGCCGCTGCTGGGTTTACTGGTGTATGGACACAGTACCGCTCTGTGGCCCAGAGGGAGGAGGGACACCAGGCTTTAAAGGAGAGGTTCAGGATTTTTACCCAGTCATACAACAGAGACAGCGAAGAAGAGTGACGGGGACGTTGAGGTGTTGTAATGACATCCTTTTGTAACCCACATGTAGTTGGAGAAAAGGAAGCTTCCAGTAGAAACATGTGACTGTGGTTTCATGTTGAAATGAAGCAGCGACTTCAATGAAGACGACTGCAGGAACTCAGACGTGGAGCGGGACTGACCGGTGTCGGAAAACATTAGGCACAACAATTTTACAGGCTGTGTATGAGAAAACTAAGAAGTATCACAAAATGTTTGACCATTCAGCACACAGGAACTAAAGCACAAGTCACTAGACAAATGAACCAGTTACTGTTGAATGTTAAGGCCTTCATCACACGCAAATCAGCGTTGGTACTTCAGTAACGTCACCGGTTCAAGGACAAGACTAGTCTACATGCCACTGAAAGTTCGACAAAAGGCAGAAAAAAAAAACTTTTAGTTCACTTTTTGTTGACTGAAACAACAAATGACTCAATACGATCAAAACTAATACATTTTTATAAAAACACTAAGACTGGAGACAAAATGTCAGACATTCATGTACTGTTGTTGTGTTTCTTCCTGTGAAACAAACTGTTCATCAGCTGCTCCATATGATGTACAGTTCCTTATTTTCTGGCTCAGATTTCTCTATCCAGCGGGTTGTAACTCGGAAACTTGCTCTTTCCTGCACACAGTGCTGCGCAGGCTGTGGTTTCAGCTCATGGCACCACCTGGTTTCTACACCTGCAGTCCAGTGTTATTCCCTGACTCCTTTACGCACTTCTCCAAAATTAAAGCGTGTTGGTCAGTAAACGGCAACAGCAGCTTGATGTCACTGTGTGTACGCATGGACGGCTCAGGACCGAACCCTGTGCTCAGACATGTAGAAAGCCCCCAGGACCCACAGCGCACCCACAGATTGTGCAGCCGTGAACTCAGTGGTTGCGCTGTGGCTCGTTATGGGCCCAGCATAGTGTGACCTAACCGGAATGGTCCAACACAGCATCGCACTGTGAAAGCTGCAGATCTGAGAACAGATGTGCGCTGCCACAGGCAGAGTGTGAAGCAGAAAGCACACAGATAAAAAAAGAGGAAGAAGAACTGAGAGCAGCAACCTGCGGCGCATTGAAGCACATTCATTGTGTAAAAGCAACCTTCCGCTAAGTGTGCGTGTGAAGATAGTGTGAATCTGAAACAAACTTGTCTGCAGATTCATTTTAATGTCAGTTAATCATTAGCATAAGTTGTATGTAGGTTTGAGGTAGGAGAGTGTGTACACGAATGTCAGTACGTTTCAGATGGCAGTGACGTCACACTGAAAAACTCAGCTGAAACCATCACTGACAAGTGTTCTTCATACCATCCAATAGACCTCGGCTCTTGGTGGGCAGCCTTCTGCCTCGACTGGTTGGGGTTGAAATCACTTGACAGTGTCTGAAATCACTCCTATGGTCCAGAGGGGTCACAAAAATCTGACTTACCCAACTGGTGCCTCCTGCCAGAGTCACGGGTAAGGGTAGAGATGCACCAAGCTGATTGGACCGTCTGCTTGCTGTGTCATAGTCCTAAACCAGATACAGACCCTGAACCCTGGACCTCTGTGTGAAGTGTTTTCTAGTTGGAAAGTCAAAACTACAGACACACAAAATGACCAGTATAGCTGCGTCCACATCGGGCCTTAAGGCTTAGATCTGGCCTGTGTGTGTCGCTTCTTCCCATCCGTGTGTGTCAGTGCCATGTACCCGGATCCGGTGTGAACACCACTGAGCTCCTAAACTGCCACACTTGCACATATGTATCTGAAATGTGAGCCACAGGTGAAACGTCCTAGTCTCTCTACTGATCTCGTCGCTGTCATCACTCTCCTCCATGTTTACTGTTACCGGTCTGTGAGGGGCTGACGCTGAGTAATGATGACAGGCCGTATATGCAGAGGAGGAGGCGTTAAAATGACCACAAGGATTCTGATCTGACTGTTCTCATGGCACTGTAAATTGAGATTTTAAACAGTCTTTATCATGTCGCACCACGCCTTCTGTATTCTTGGGTGAAACTAAATCTAAAGCACCACAGTCGCTAACAGGGCCACTGCAGCTGTTGTCTCTGCCATGGTACAGTACCTCTGGTCTTTCATGTCAGGTTTTCAGGAACTAACAGCGCTGGTTTCGTCTTGTCAGCATCTCTGCCTTCTTTTTCTGTATTGGTATATTTCTTGGTGGTTTATAGGAAGAGTCTCTGGACCCACAGAGGAACTGAGTCCTCCGGCAGCTGGAGCTCAGATGGGAAAATCTCTAAAATTAGGGCTACAAGGTTTACGGGATATTTTCAGAGCAGTGTGGAGTTTTTCTAGATTTCAACAGGCTGAAAAGCCCCATCTGATAGAAGAGAAACCTGCTGTGCAGACTGACAATGAGCAGCCCATCACTGCAGCGTTAGTGATGAGAAAATGAAATGTACGTGTAGAGCTCCAGCTGGGTGGTGGGAAAACCGAGGAGAGAAAGCAGGGGAAGGGGGGCACTGGGCCAGACCAGGGCTACAACACCAGCGTTCAGTATATGTGAAAGTGGTTATCGAACACCACTGTGTAACACAGATTACGGATCACGACCAGTCAGACAGACGGGTTGGAACTAAACCTGCAGCTGGTAGCGACGGTCACACCACTGTGAAGGTGGAGCTGAGGCGAGCACAGCTGAAGCTTCAGCCCTCAGTGAACTGTGACACACAACTACAGTGAGAGAAGCAGGCCAGAGGTAAAGCAGGAAGTGGGTCTGAACACTGGGACTGTTTGGGTCCTACTTTAACTCTTCACCTTCATTTTCTTGTCCACAGAGGTTTGTAGTCACCCTGTTGCTGACTTGCTGTTTCCAGCTGTGTCCACATTCACAGCGTCTACTCACCCCCTTCGCCCCAGTGCACAGTGAGATGCACAGGCCAGGAGGAACTTGTCTGTGATGAAACCGAAACAGGAAGTGGCTGCTCTCTTCATCCACCAGCACAGGAGAAGTGTTTGATGAGCCACAGTTTACACCAGGACAACTGTAAGTCAGGTGGAATCCTCTTTTAAGGAGCTGAAGGCTGGCGGTCATCCAGACTCTCACTGATGTAAAGACACTGGTACAGCGAGCACAGAACTCCTGGTTTACAGTTGGCTAACAGGCGCCATGCACCAGAACGCTGTAGACCAGGCTGAACCGAGTCATACTGTGATGTACGCTGTGAGTCAGCAGTATCTGGGCGCCCTCTGACTTCCAGCCTACAGCTGGACAGCTTGACTGTGACACATCTGAGCACGTGCAACTGCTGACTCGGTGTGATGTCATGTTGACTGGCTTGAGGAGGACACAGTTAGTCAGCCTGAGTTGGCCTGGGATCATACAGTACAGGCCTGTAACACACCACTGTGTTGTTCTGGCCCTCAGCGATCGGGGACCTGGTTGGCCCTGCTCCCAGAGCAGCCAGGTGATCCTCGGCGTATTGGTGTCGTGGATTATCAGGTGGGCCGACCAGGTGTGGACCCAAGACGCCGGGACCAGACCTCTGCATGCCGTTAACATGTCTTATTGGAAAGTCAGTATAAACTACAGAGAGACTCAGAAGTCCTCGATGCAACTTTCCCCGTCTCAGACTAAACTCGAATCAGGCTTATTTGTTGTAGCTGAGGTGAAGCGGTCCCCGGCGAACGCCAGCTCAAAGAACCACAGAGGCAGAGGTGTAAAGCAGCTGTTTACCGCTGACCTGCTGTTGGTGTCAACATGAGCAGCTGGTCCCAGTACCGGCGTCCCCAGTCTGGGATGCCTTGGACACCGCTGGAGGTTTGTTCACCAAACCAGAACAATTGTGTTCACTCACCTTTAGGTTGAACGACTTAAAAACATCCCTGCGCAACAGACTATCACACTACAAATACTACTTCTGTGTATTCCCACTACTCTCCACTATTATATCCACATAGTGTACCTGTAGTATTTACTCATATTCTTCCTTATATTTCCTCTAGGTTCATGTGTTTTGTTACTGTTGTACTCATTTAAACACACTGCCAAGACTAGTACTATTAGACATACTACTTCAGTGTACACCCACTACTTTCCTTTAAAATATTTCCATAGAGTTTCAATGATATCTTAACATTTACTTCATATTTATTCAGGTATAGAACTTGAAATACTGTCAAAGTAGTATTTAACTTTTTATTTGTTTTAATAACATACCTTTAATATTCCTACTATTACTGCTGTTTCAATGTACTTTCCTCTCTAATAACTCATAACGTGTCCCTCACATCCTGACTTTCATCTGGACTTAACGTTTATAAAGTCCTTAGCACATTTACTCCTGTACTCTGTGATATTCCAAAATTAATCCTACAGTGTTGTAGTTGTTTAGTACCTGTAATATTACTGTAGTTTTACCACAGATGCTATTTCATTTTATACCTACCACTCGGCTCTCTTATGCATTTGTAACATTTTAATGAAATACTGATACACAATATAATATTCCCATAGTATTACAGATACTGTTTCACTTTATACCCAGTACTCTGTTTTGTTAAATTCTGTAGTATTCTCTGATATTCTCATATTTACTTTGACAGAGTGTCTGCACTATTCTGATCATATTCCTCCGGTAAAAGTTAATAAAATGATCATTATAGTACTGCTGAAGTTCAGACATAGTACCTGAAATATTCATATATTATTACTACACTTTAAACACTTTGTCCCTGTACAGTTTCTGTGTAGTATTTGTCTGAACACAATGAATATAATTTCGCTGTAATACGTCTGTAGTTAATACACAGGTCACTCCCCTTGTCAGAGTTGTTTGCTACTCGCTTACTACCACCGAGTGCTTCGCCTAACTGTGCAGTAACACCGCGATGTTCTTCTAGAAAACCTGAGTGTGACAGAGCCATAGGCGAGTGACAGAAACACTGGTGAGCGGTCGCTCTGCAGCGGCGCGACACACACACACACACACACACACACACACACACGCACATACAGAGGTTATTGATCCGCTAGAAAACCGATCGATCATCTGACGAGAATTCAATTTGAGATCAATAATGTGCTGAATGTTTGGGGACACACACACACACACACACAGCTGCTCAGTGCGGTCCCGGAGCTCCGGGCCGATGGAGAGCGGACACTCACCGGTCTTTAGTCTTCCTTCCTGGGCGCACAGCTCCGCTCAGTCTCGCTTAGTGCGTGGGTGTGGGGGTGTATGTGTGTGCGGGAGGGACAGCGGATCTCAATGTCGGTGTGAGGCGGGCAGGCGGGGCCAGTGAAGAGGAAGAAGTCCGAGAGCAGGGAGGAAGTGGTGGAGCAAGTTTGAGGAAGTTTGCTGTGTTGTTGGGCGGTGGAAGTAACACCGGGCTTTTCTGTCGGTTCCGCCCAGAGTTGAGAAAGACGAGAAAACACGGCTGCGCTCCATGTTTCTAAAGGCATTTAGAGTCAGCCTTCCAAGGCCCGCCCACCGCCAGGTTGAGCGACAAACACCTGAACAGGACGAGGGTATACAAGAGGGAGTCCTCCTCTTGTCACCAGGGCCAGGCTCTGTTCCAGGGTCAGACCGTGACTCGGGTTCAAAGTTCTGGTTCGTGTCGCTAACAGGCTGAACCTGATCCATAGTTCACTGTTTGTTCCCTGTCAGTGAGCAGCGGCTGTGTGTCCAGGTCTACTACAGCCCTGGTCAGACGAGGGGACAACGGGGCCTGGACACAGGGCCGCACCCTCCTACAGAGGGCCAGACCCCAGACTGAAGGAGACCCGTCTCTTTGTAGCTGCTGTTCATGTTTGAGGCGCGTTGCGGTTGCTGTCCAGCTCTTTGGAGTCTCTTCCTTGCTGCTCACTGACTGGCTGTCTGGGAACAAACACTGGGAGTCTGTAACAAACCACAGGACACCTGGCTGTAACTAGACAGTTCTTGGATTGTTTTAGTCCCCCCCCCCACCCTTTCAGTTTCACTCTGTGGACCTGAAACACTGGGGCCAGTCGGATTAGATGGCATGATCCAGTCTTGGTTGTGACCAAACCTTCAGTCAGTGTTGTTCAGAACTGGGATAACTTGGATCCAAAGAACCTGGATCATCCTTCTCCTGCAGAGAGGCGGGTTCAGGCTGGACTTCAGGGAAACATTCTAAATAATAAAACACTTTACAAATTTTCCCTATTATGTAATACGCAAACATTATTTACACTGTGCCCTTCACCTGTTCAGCCTTTACACTGATAACGTGGATGGTGACCTGCCTGATGAGCCTTTCAGTCCAGTAAACCGAGGCCATACCTGTTGCGGACCCTACTGCTGGTGGGTCTCTCTTCTCTTCTGCTGAGCACCTGTGTTTTTCACTGGGCTCTGATGTGGGCGCGGGTCTGAGGATGCGCGTCACCACTAACAGCTGGAGTAAACCCGAGGATCCTCAGCTCCTCCTGCCTCTGGCCTCAGGGCGGCGCCGTCGCACCGCTGGATCCGACAGTCGTTGCCTTCCGGTCCTGTGAGAAATCAGACAACCGGGTAAGACGACGGGAGGCTGAGCAGCAGATTTTATTCCAAGAAATGTTTTGACTCTCACGGATGGAGGTGCATGTACCGCGTAGTAATACTATTCATCTAACGGAAACAGAAGTCTGGAAAAAGCAACATGAGCCAAACACTACAACATTGCTGCTGTAACACTGCAATTTCCCAATTGAGGGATCAATAAAGCACTTACCTACCTACCTACCTACACTATCAGACTCTGGTGAATTTATAGTTATTGTTGGATTGAGCAAAAAGTCTAAATCAAATCATATGTAGACATTTTTTTTTAATCTAAAATATTTTTATCTTTTATCTTTTGTTTTCTAAGTAAAGCTTAACTGCTAAATCGGTTTGTTTTATGAAAAAGGAGGGATGTAAGTTATATTTTAAATTATTTTTAATATAATTTGATTATGAAAACAATGTGCTTTTATGCTTGTTTCCTTTCCTTTTTTATATAAGACTTTATGAAAAAAATAATGATCAGTTAATGTGTGCTGTGGAAAAAGAAATTATTTTTACATTTATTTTTTATTTTGTGATGTGTTAAAATCACCTGGATTTGTTTTTGTCAAAAATGTTATTGACCTAAATCATTTTCCATTTATCAAAACACGCTTTTAAGAGTGTACATGGAAGGTTTAGTAACCCAATCCCCTTGAAGGAAATTAAATAAATTTAGAAAAATGGAAATACAATGAAATAGTTGAAACTGATTATTTTCATTACTGTTCTCGATTAATTGGTTTATTATCTCCATCAACGCTACAAACTCGCCAAAAGATTTCATTTCTCATCTTATACGACAGAGAAACGTTTACCTTAAAAGATTAAATCAAAATAGTTGCCGATAAATTTTATTTGGATCAGCTGATAAACTATTATTGCCACGCGCGTTGGTTCACAATTAAACAAAGGTCTTTTTTTTTCATCTCCATGGATTCGGAGCTTTGTCGGGTCCGTGAACGCAGCGCAGGCGGATCTCTGCATGTGTGTTTTTTTCCAGCTGCAGTTTGTTGAGTTTGCGGGCGGACAAGTGAATCCCCGACCGTTTCACAACCACACTCGGTCTGTTTCTGTCGGATTGATCAGTCCCGATCAGATCAGATCAAATTGATGGATTAGAGGAGCAGCTGCTGCAAGGGTGAGTGACGGGTTCTCGGTTCAAACGGTTTGTGCTCTGGGGGCTTGAACTGCGAAGTTGTCTTCCGCTGCAGAGATGTTGGTGTGAAGCTGAACAGCTGTGTGACCTTTGACCTCCGCGCAGAGCGACACAAAAACTTCATTTACAGCCGAGAACAGTGCCGCCCGGGCGGGACGGGGCGGCCGAGGAGGAGAGAAAGCGGCGCGTTGGTGCAGGTGCTGGTGCTGGCAGGTTGGCTTAGCCCGCGTCAGAGCATCAGGGCATTGAACGCCTCCTTGTTTGTTCTTCAGCTCGGCTTTCATTTAGTTTGCTTTGTTTTGTGTGTGTACAGAAGTCCGTGTGCACTGTGACACGTAGACTGTGTGTACACCTTGGTGTCACAGTGGAAATTAGCACGACTTGTTAAGAGTTCTGCTTTGAGTCTGTCTGAGGTCTACCTGTGTCTCTTTGTGGTCGTTTCTGGTCGCCTTGAATCTGTGTGCGTCTCCTTCTGCACAGAGTAAGATGTCTGTACAATGCTTGAGTCTTTGTGGTGGTTTTGCATCTCTGTGGTCGTTTATGGTCTGATTTTGTTCTTGTGTGTCTTTTTCAGGGACATTTTGCAGGTTAGGACCAGGGGCCTCCGGGCCTCACTCTGTGGTGTAGTGAACAGCCTGTGGTGGGCTGTTCACTACACCACTGTTGTTTAGTTTGCCCATAAAAACCCCATGCCGTTGTCCGACATGTACACATCAGGATGTGGCAGAGTTGCTCCTGGTGGTGACTCTTGTGGTTTTGTTCCCAGAGACTGTGGAGCCGTGTCTCTCCTGTCGGCTCCACACATTCATGGTTCCTCTCCACAGCTTTATATTAGAACTGGATCTAGTCAGTGAGGAAAAAAAATAGGCCCAATACAACCACAAAGACATATGAGCCACAAAAACAACACAGCAGTCGACCACAATGACAGTGAACTACAAAAATATACAAAACAACAGAGACAACTACAATGAGATGCAAAATAGAGACACGAGTAAAACTAGATGCACAGTGAATACAAACCAATGCAACACAAGTATAAATGGAGACAAGAGGCTGAAACCAGACAGACATATGAGCCAAAAAACAACACAGGAGTCAACCACAAAGACAGTGAACTACAAAAATATACAAAACAACAGAGACAACTACAACGAGATGCAAAATAGAGACACGAGTAAAACTAGATGCACAGTGAATACAAACCAATGCAACACAAGTATAAATGGAGACAAGAGGCTGAAACCAGACAGACAGACAAGTGTGTGTGCAGTCGCCCTCCTTCACATGAGGCGTCTCATCGCTGCAGCACCGTGTGAGCCTTGCGGGTAGAGAGGCTCTTAATTCAGCTAAACACAGACACAACAAGCTGCCAGGAGACACAGACTGACTGGAGATTGTACAGTCTCGCTCTTAGAGGTGGATGGGGGCCTTTTACATGTTGGTGCCCAGGGGCCCGCTGTTTCATGATCTGCGCCAGGCTAACACTGATGGCACCCAGGGTGCACGATGCCTTGGACACGCAGGAACCTGGTGAAGGAAGGACATCTGAGATCATGGCACTGGTTGGAAAAACTGTCACTTGAAATGGTTTTCAGGTCTTTACTTTAGGCCCGATCTGGATGTCGGCTAAACAAACCACACTGTGTTCGTGCTCTCCCATTGCCTGGCTTCTCCTCTCGGGCTGAACCAGTGAACAGGCTTTAGTCTAAGTGGGAGCACAGGGACAGACACACACCTGTAACCACGGTGACTGTGCACAGCAAAGATGGAGACAGGCAGCAATATTTATAGGATCAACATCGACAATGGAGAAAACTAGACAAATGTTTTAGTTGACTAACATAAATCTGAAGAGCCAAGTTGCATGTTTGTCAGAATAATAAATCAGGTTTCAAATCAGCAGTTTCTGGCTCCGTTACTGTGTGCTGACATCAGTTTTGTCTCGTGGAAAAGAGCTGAACAAAGTGTAAATATTTGGTCCCAGTTTTCATTAGTGAAATGAGCCTCTGATGTTTCACGTCCCTCTCTGTCCTCAGACATGGAGTGTGTGTGGCTGCTGTGTGTGCTGAGCGTGTGTGTCAGGGCTCAGGGCGGACTGGAGAGCAGTGACTACACCCACCTGGACCACCATCATCTGGTTTCCAACGGCAACGCAGCCTCAGGTAGGAGACACTCCTCTGTGTGTGTGTGTGTGTGTGGGGGGGGGGGGGGGCCAGCTTTTTTAGATTTGTTGTTAATTGAAAAAGAAGAACAGGTTCACCTGTGGATCTGGTCACATTCAGTCAGACTGAAAGTGGAGCTGCAGTGATCAAAAGAAAACGTTCTGCATATAACTTGATACCAGAGTTTTTGTCATTTTTGACAAAGAGACAAATTTATTTTCTGCTCGCACCTTCTCGTATGTGAAGATTTGCTGCTCATCTTCCTCATGTCTGAAGTCAGTATGTTTTAGTTTCAGTAGTTGACTTGGCAGCAGCAGACTGAGCATTGCACAGTGGCCACATGTGCACAGACAGTGGATCACTGTGAGGACTCCTGGCCAACATTCGACTCTCAGCAATGTGAGAAATACACACTTTGTTCCTGAGAAAGGAAGAAGTCTGTTTTTCCTCTCTGTGTTTTTACACAGAGGCCGTGGAATCTCCGTGTAGCAGCATGTGGTCCAGGCTCAGACTGGGATGTAAAGATGTCAAAATGTGTGTGTGTCAGTAACAAACCGAACCTGATCTGTAGTCACAGTGTTTGTTCTCTGTAAAAGTGAAACCCTGTCCGTGAACAGCTGCCGTGTGTAAGTCCAGGTCTCCTGCAGACTTAGACAGACCAGGAGACAACGGGCCCCTGGACACAGACGTGTAAGAGCCTCCACCACAGCAGACCAGACCCCAAGACTGACGGGGGCTCTCTGTGCTTGACTTCCTGGGGACGGGTCTGTGTCTGGCTGACACTGATCATCCAGGATGCTAATAAGTGTGAGATCCTTCTTTTCGCCCTGTGTCAGCTGATGACTTCCTGCTCCAGTCTGAACTCCCCTCCTGTTCAGTATGTCAACACCGTGTGTGTGTTGCAGCAGAGCTGTGCAGTAGCGATAGTGTGGGAGCTAGCCGTTAGCAGCTCACCACAACTTCCTGGAGATGACACATTGTTCATGGCACAGGAAGTGACAGAAATAGACTAGTTTTGGTGAAACATTCAGCTCCGCCCACGCAGCCTCATCGTGGACAGGAAGTGGAGATGAGGACAGACGCTTCTGATTGGTCAGTTGCAGGTTTAGAAACAGACTGTGGGGAAAAAGGAATAAAAGGTGTGATGCTGCCATCGCCATCTGATATTTACATACAGCACAACATGAGACTGTCAGGGACGGAACAGACAAGTGTGGCAGCACAGAAACAGCCCTGCCCTCTGTGTTGACACACACTCAGTCACCACTGGAGTAGGTCACTACTGCTGCCATAATAATAGTAGCGACAACAACAATGATGCAGACGAGACTAGGGGGTCTGTTTGAAGCCTCCCTACTTCTGAAACAGAAGTCCGATATAAAAGAGGAAACTGGACCAAGTGCATGATGGGATGTGAAGGTTTCCTGCTGTGCTTAGACTGAGCTGATGTTCAGCCGGTGACTTTGACTCTCTCTACCTCCCTTGGTCTCGTAACTGGAGCTTTGTGTCACATCAGCAGTACCCAGAGTGTTCTGCTGGACTGACATGTTTACTGTTAGCCAGCTAACGCTAGCTTCAGACTGGAGGCTGCATTTTGTATAGTTTGTCCCAACCAGGCATCCGTAGTTTACGTCATAGCTTCAGGGAACAGGACAGGAAGGGCAGAGAGTAGGAAGGAGCAGTTTATGATGTCAGTTTTGACTCAGACTGTCTAGGCTGAAGGGACTATAGGTGGAATAGGTTTAACAAAATCAGGTACCGCACCAGCCAACAGCCCTATAAGGATGCTAGTGTTGCTGGCTGGGGCGGAGCTTTACACCTACTTATGTTGGTGTGTGAGGGATCTGAGTGTGCACGTGGTCTTAGAGAAACAGTAGACTCCTCAGAAACTTTCCTGCAGAGACACACAGGAAGAGCAGAGACACTGCAGTAATTGGAGACAGATCCGCTGTCCCTCCCGCACCACTGTAAATCCCAGAGGCTCCACTGATCTGTCACAGACCGCACACGCTGTCTGGTCCATGTAACCCTCATGCTCCGGCTCCACGCAGCTTCATGCTTGCAGGTTTACTCTGCATCTATTTTTATCTTTGGCACTTTTTAAAGGCTGCAGCCAGAGATTCTGTATGTTTGTGTTATTGTGCACAAACCCCATCCAGAGGCTAACAGCAGCAGTGAATGTGGTGTCCTCACTGTACTGTGCATGAGTCCAGGCCCTGGTTTTAGTCTCAGCCACTGTTTTTATTTCTTCTTAAACATCTGATAAGCTATCTAGAAAATAATCATCAGATTAAGTGATAATGAAACAAATCACTAGCAGCAGCACTGGTTACCAGCAGCATTGAGAGAAACCTAGAGACAGGAGGACTCTCAGGCAGGTTCTGCAGCCTCTGGTTTCTCTCTGGGTTCATGGAGGTTTGTTGTGGCATGACATCAGAGGTGACGAGATGCTCAGGAGGTGGACATCACACTGAGTCAGACCAACATGTGGTCACATCCCACCGAGTCAGGACCATTTTCACCTCAGTATCTCCAGTTTACTGAAGCAGAAAACTGTGACGTGTCTCTGTTCTTTGTCCCAAGCAGAGATGGCAACTGCAGATGATAGATGATTACTGTGCTGTTGCTGTTTTTGCTCGAGGAGCAGAGTCTCTGGCAGAAACAGAAGCTGCAGCCAGACTGAATGTTCACAGCTGCTCCAACGTTCTTGTGTTTCACCGGAGGTGTTTTGGATTCTGAGAAGGCGGAAGGCACCTGGACTGTATTTCATAGCATAATTACCATCACCCAAATATCACATTGGTCTGAGTGAACTGACATCGATCCTATCAGTCTGATTCAGGTCATTTGTCCTCTCACTGCTCTGCAGTACTGCAACAGGTACTTGTAGTAAGTAGAGTCATAGTACCACAGTGTAGTGCAGTAGAAAGGGCATTATTTGCTTCTGAAGTGACGGAATAGACGTAAACAGCTGCAGAAAATGGGCATAATCCAATTAATTGATGGGCTGTGGCAGAGGGGGCACCCAGGCAGAGACATGTCAGAGACCCCGGCCCTCCTCTAGCAGCAAGACCCCCATGGTGACACAACCACAGACCAGGTAGCTGTGTAGTTCGGTTGTGTCTCTCTTTATGGGTGATCTGTGTTTGACACCTGTGTTGATATTTGTGCTGATCTCTGAGGACACTGCCTCTCTTTGTGCTCGTTGGACATGTGTGTTTGTCTCGATATTTTGCAGGTGAAGTTCAGGGGCCCCCAATCTTTTGGGCCCCTGGGCCTGTGCCCTGTAGTAATCCATCCTGAAGTACATGTACTTGCTCTTTGACTACAAAGTCTGAGTAAATGTACTTAGTTACAGTGTTGCAGTTGCTGCTGCAGAGTGCGCGCACACACACACACACACACACACGGGTCTTTTCTGTACAAAGCAGAGCCCCTCCCCTTGTGGACCATGTTGAACAGGGGTGGTAATACTGCTGAGTCTGCTGTGTTCCTGTTGGCAGATCTGTGTGTGATAGACCAGCAACTCTGCCATGATGAGAACTCGCTGCTAAGCTTTGAAGCCATATGCAGCATCCACAAGCTGATGGACGACGATGCTGACGGCACCGTGGACACCACTGAGACGGACGAGGTGAGACTCGTGACACAGCTCACACAGCAATTACACTGAAAGACAAACCCAGTGAAGGTTTTATGACTTGTCCTCCTCCTCAGTTTCTTAGGGAGGATCTGAAGTACAATGACCGCAAAGCCAAGCACAGCAGCTTCCACCGGGCTGACTTGTACATCAGCGTGGAGGACATGTGGAACGCCTGGAAGAGCTCCGAAGGTAAGATGGGAGTGTTTCCAATAAATGTGGATGTGGTAGTCACAGCCTCTGTTGTAGATGTTTGCTAAGGATCTCATCACCTCTTGTCACCATGGTAGCTGCTCAGTCTGCTGCTGGTAATGTGATGTTTTATTGGACCAGAAATCTGAAACATTCCCAAATACTCAGTTTACAAAGAAGAAAGGGCTGATGACAAAGAAATAGCAAAGCAAAGCTGCTGCTGAAATCTGCAGAGATGTCACATTTCTTTACAGTTTGTTTTAAAAGGACCGATACAATGGTTGGATTATCAAAATGGTGCCAGACAATGACAGTTTTTAATTAGTTTAAATGTGAACCAGTCCAGGTGTCTCAGAGAGAACAGCAGCTGACATTCACAGGCTCTTTGTCTCCTGATGGTTTTCAGTTTTTAGACTGAGCAGCTTGAGAGTTTCAACAGAAGAAAACACAATGAGATGCTGCATTTGCCTGAGCCTTTAGTCACCCCATAAATGAAACTACATGGTCCATCCTCTTCCCCACTCAGAGAACCAAACTCCATTAAAAATTAGATTTAAGGTTCAAGCTGGTTTAAAGAAGTCAGGCTTTGATTATGAAAAACAGGAAGAAGAGAAAGACAACAAAAGGTGAGGGACAGAGAGAGGAAGAAGGAAGGAAGACTCCAGGAGGCCGGAAGACAAAGGGATATAAATGATAGGGAGGAGAGAAGGAAAGTAAGGGATGAAAGAAAGAGGGAAGGACAAAAACAGATGAAGGAATTAAAGTAGGAAGTGATGGAAAAGAGAGACCAGGAAAGAAGAAAAATAAGAGGAGGGAAGAAAAAGCAAAAGTAAGAAAAATATTAAAGAGAAAGAAAGGACAAGAAGAATAAAAGGAAAGTTAAGTAAAGAAAAAGACAGAAAAAAGGAAGGAAAGAAGAAAAGACAGGAAATGAGGCAAGAAAACAGACGGGGGTTGGGGGGGCTGAGCCTGGGGCAGCAGCGACTGATGTGCAGAGAATCCTGAGAATAAAAATAAAGCCTATTTTTAGATCCACTTAATCTTTCAGCTCCATTTGTCCCAGAGAGGACGGGAAAGAAACTACAAACATGAAGAAGACAGATTTTTAGATAAAATCCAAAACTGCATAAAAAGTAAAACCACTTAAGTTCCTTTAAGTTCAAGTTCAGAGTAGCAGTACCACAGTGTAGAAGTACTCTGTTGCAAGTAAAAGTCCTGCATTTAAATAAAAAGTATCGGCACCAAAATATACTCGACGTAGCCAAAGTAAAAGTATTTTACATTATTGTCTATCATATTGGATTACCGTGTTCATCACTTTAATGCTGTAGGTGGTAAAGGTGGAGCTGATGTTAACTACCTTATATACTTATACTGTGAAGTACTTTCCATCCTGCTGGGTAGCTGGTGGATTTCCCACTGGGATCAATAGTCTGATGGTTCTACTGGGTTTGGTTTGATTCATCTGATTCTAGAAAGGAACTGAGGTTGTCAGGTACATGTAGTACAGTAAAAAGTGCACGGTTTGTCTCTGACATGGAGTGAAGTCACAGTATGAAGTAACAGGACATGGAAATACTCAGGTGGAGATGCCTCAAACTGTACTGGAGTACCTGTGCTCAGCTTGCAGGAGGGTCTGTGGGTGGCTGTGATGCTGAGGGTGGAGGAGCTGACCCTCACCTAGCAGGGGTTTACTCACGGTGTGTGTGCTTTCAGTGTACAACTGGACAGTGCAGCAGGTGGAGGAGTGGCTGCTGCTCAGTGTGGAGCTCCCTCAGTATGTGGACACCTTCAGGAGGCAGAAGCTGGACGGCAGAGCCCTGCCCAGGTAATGCACACCCACACTGCAGGGTAGGTTGTGCACGGTGGGCCCTGGAAACTACATGTCCCATCTCCCACCTCTGAAAATGGGTTCATTGTAACTCGTGCTCTGTGTCATAACCCCAAGTTAACCAGCCGTGACACTTAGTAGTGTTGACATACAGGTTTCCCCAGTTTGCCCTCCAGGGTCAGGCTGTCGTGGGTGTCCTCCACCCATTTCCTGTGGAGTCTGCTGACACTCGTCTTATGTGGGTTGTCGTTTTCCTCACTTTTCCTTCTGTCTTAGTCCCACCCACATAAGATGAAAGGAAAACGTGAGGAGAGAGGACTCGAGGAAACATTATTAACAACACGAGATGCCCTTTCTTCCCAGCCTTCATCTGAAGCGTCCAATCACCTACTGGTTTCTGATACAGGGGCGGGTCAGACCATAAAGGACTAATGCAAAGGATGCTCTTGTGTGTCTCCTCGCTGAAGCTTGTCTGTAGCTCATCGGTTGTGTGTCCTCGTGAGCAGGCTGGCGGTGAAGAACTACACCCTGATGGTGACGGTGCTGAAGATCGTAGACAGAAGTCATGGTCAGAAGCTGCAGCTCAAAGCTCTGGACATCGTGCTGTTTGGGCCACCGCCAGGTGTGTCTGTGTGTTCCTTTATCATTTGACTTGGTCTGAACAAAACACAGGTAAATACTCTGTGTGTGTGTATAACCATGGACGGATCACGAGACACTGGGCCTGGGTTTTTGTTGCTTCACGTCACTTTGTAGGTATGTTTGTCCAGGCTTGTTTCTGTGGATGAAGTGGTTTTGCTCATCCTTGTACGCCTCTTTGTGGCTGTTTTTACTCATTTTGCCTCGACTTCTTGTTGGGTGACACAGTCACTTCATACAGATACTCAGGTTCAGGGCCCCCTGGTCCCTCGGGGCCCTGTACCCGAGCCTGGCAGGCCCATTCACTTTTCATGTACATCATCCATACTGTATGTGTGCATGCATTTGTGTACATTACATCTGTTTGCATGCATGGATCTGTGTACTGTATATCCACTGTGTGTGCGCAGGGCGGCAGAGCTGGTGGAAGGACCCGGTCCTGGCTGTGTCCATCCTGATGGCTTTGGGTGGCTGCTGGTTTGCCTACGTCCAGACCAGGAGGTCCAGAGATGACCTAGGGAAGCTGATGAAGGACCTGGAGGGTCTGCAGAAGGCCGAGCAGAGCTTGCTGGACCTGCAGGCGAAGTGAGTCTAGCACCACCCTGGTTGACTTATTTACTCTACTGATCAAAGGTTCGGGGTCACCTCCATGTGTCCAGGTGTTACCAGTGTGATCTGAACACACCTGTGTCATTCTCTCTACAACTGAAACCAAACACTGCTGGGGCAGATGTTCCCACAGATGTGTTGCACCTGTCAGCCGCTCTGCTTTCATTCTGGACCCTGTGCTGCCAGTCAATCACCTGGTCTTTCCTCCTCCACAGCCTGGAGCAGTTTGTGGCTCATTCACACACGATTTGGTTTTTGGTGACTTTTTTTCTTTAACCTCTGGTGCTTTACTGCTCAGCTTTGTACCATTTAAGGTCATTGACTGGACTCAAACTGGTTACATGTCACAGTGAAAAATGGAGGCGACCCCATACTGAACAGTACTCTGTATGTACACATGTACAGTACTCAGCCACATTCATACCCACCTACATACAGGTACAAATGTGGGCATGTATGTGTGTGTGTGTGTTGTGTGTGTGTGTGTGTCAGTGTGTGCAGAATCTCTGACGGCCTTATTTGGGCAAAGACCAGTCAGCAGCTCAGCCTGCACATGCGCATGCACAGACACACACACACACACACACACACAGTAGACGAGTTACTTCCTCCTGGCAGCTGCATCTCAGTCATAGTTTGTGTAATTATAAAGTGCACAAAATGAGTTATAGTAGAAGGACAGTAGTGGTAGTTGTAACAGCTCAAACAATTTGAGAAGTATCATTAGTGGTCAAAGCAGTAGTGTGGCAGAGGCAGCAGTAGTAACAACTGTAGTTTAACAAACGTTTTTCAGTAAAAATACATTATAGTAATGATAATATTACTACTAATGCAATCCCTTTTTACCACTGAAGTGCTACAGTCATACAGTTCTGTCTTTATGCTGAAGTGAGAGCAGCAGCAATGGTGTGTTCAGGCGCTGGTGTGGCATGGGAGCTTTTTGACACACTGTTGTCTCTGTCAGGTTGCAGCAGGCTCAGGAGGAGCAGCACTGCGTTCAAGTGGAGAAGGTGAAGGTGGAGGAGGAGCTGAGGAACGAGATCAACTCGGCGAAACAGGAGGCTCAGCGGCTCCGAGAGCTGCGAGAGGGGGCGGAGAACGAGAGGAGCCGGCAGAAGTACGCCGAGGAGGAGCTGGAGCAGGTAGGCTGCAGCCGCACTTCGAGTCAGGCCATGAAAACGTGGAGGGAACATTCCAGGTCCCTAAATAGATCAGTCCTTGTTCGACCCGCAAGTCATTCTGGACGTCCCAAGACTCTGAGAATCCCAGGTAATGTAATGTAAAAGTGAGGTGAGAGGACTCGAGCATCCTTGCCTCTCATCCTTCATCTGCATCTTCATCTGTTCAATCAACAGTTGATTTCTGATGAAGTGGCGTGTCGGTCCATAACAGACTTCTGCGAAGACTTCTTCTGGCTTGTCCAGCAGGCTCTTCGCAGCAGGAAGAAGAGTTTTGAGTTAGCTGTCCCAAAGCTCAAGGATTGATCAAATAAGGGAAGTGGGATTGACCACATGATTTCTGCTGTGAAGAGCGAGAATGCTGCTGGAAGAGCCGCGAGCGAGGCTGCACGAGAATTTCTCTCATGGACCGATGCGCCCCTTTGTCAGAAATCAGGTGACTGAACACTTCAGATAAAGGATGGGAGGAAAGGACGTGCCATGTCTCTTCCCTCGAGTCCTCTCTACTCATTCTCATGTGGGTGGGACTAAAACACAAGGAGAAGCTGCAAATGGGGGAAACATGGATGCAATTAAGGGATGCTGGGATTTCCCCTAAGCACCAAACTTTGTGTGGTCTGAGCCATTTTCTGTCTCCATGAAAACTTGCAGTACATGTAGAGCACTTTGTAAAACTAGTAGAACTACTCTCATTAGTACTGGAAGCCTTAGTGAGTTTCTCCACTGGGACGTGATTTTCTTTTTTTTTGATTTATTTCACACCAAACTGAATTTTTTGTTAGTTCCCATCAGGAAAACAAAACACTGCGTGTGTAGAAATCAGGCAGTCCTGACCCCCGGTCTCTCGTCTGGCCCCTCCCGTTGTCCACTCTGTACCAGGACACTAGACACAAGGAAAATGCCGGATGCCTGAGACATGTAGTCAGTCACAGTATTAATACGGAGCCGTTCTAGATTGTAAAGAAACATTTTCACTGTTCAGACATCAACTGAATCTCTGACATTAGTAATTAGACACGTCTTAAGTTTCCACAGCCATGATTTATGTGTTATAATAAATTCCTGTAAGTAATAATAAACAACAAAGACAATTTAACCAGTATAATTTATTGATGTCCCTGCCCTCCTTGTCATGACAGGCCCATCTACAGCAGAAACCCAGGGAGAGGTCAGTGCAAACATGGAGCAGTCTCTAAGGGTTCAGTCCTGATGGGTCTGTGTGTGTACTGCAGGTCCGTGTGGCGCTGAGGAAGGCGGAGAGGGAGCTGGAGTCACGGGGTCGCTGGGCGCCGCCGGAGGCTCTGCAGAAATGGCTGCAGCTGACGCACGAGGTCGAAGTTCAGTACTACAACATCAAGAAGCAGAGCGCAGAGAGGCAGCTGCTGCAGGCCAGGGAGGGGGTGAGGACACGCACACTCTCGCTGCAGGCTGCAAAACTGCTTTAGCCACTGCTAGACTCGAACCCTGCAGCCACTCATTTTGTGTGTCTGTGTTACATAGCACCAAACTCCTGTTGACACTTGCACTGCTGCCTGAGCGCTACAGAGGAGAACTGCAGTTTTTTTTCTTCCCTGTACAAATGTGTATGGTGACTCCGGAGCTGGCACTAATGTCGCTGTTCCTGTTGTACAGATTCAGAAACTAAAAGTCACATTAAACAGCATTACCAGGACAACGGGCTAGCCTGAGAGCTCAGAGTTATCTCACACTGATTTCTTGAAGGCAGCGATTACAGCTGACTGCAGAGGGTGATCGTCCGATCACCCGGGCATCAGGTCAGCCAACCAGTTCACCCGGGGATTTACTGTATGTTGCTTTGACTCCGAGTTCTCTGTAAGGCTAGCCCGTTGCGCCCTGGTGATGCCAGTTAATGTGACTTTTAGTTTCCTGAATCTCTACAACAGAGGCAGATGGTGACATTAGCGCTGGCTCCACAGTCACCATTCACTCTTTTAGGGGAAATACAGCAAGTTAAAACAAAGTGAAGTTGTCCTTTAAGCACAGCCCAGTGAGCCACACCGCCATGGCGAGCAAGTTTCTTCCTCAGGAAATATGAGGCCCGTCTGTTTCCAACACCTTGTTGTGTGCAGAAGCTGGTGGAGCAGTGTGAGCAGAGCAGAGCAGTTTGTTGAAAACCCTTTTCCTGAGGAGGAAACCTGTCCCCCAGTGCGGCAGCGTGGCTCACTGGGGGGGTTGGGCGGTTTAATAGCTGGTGGACAACAATGGAGGTCTAATTGGGAGTTTGAACTTACAGCACTGACTGATAGTAATGATGATGATGGTGGTGTTCCAGGCAGAGAAGATCAAGAAGAAGAGGAGCTCTCTGTTTGGGACATTTCACGTGGCTCACAGCTCCTCGCTGGACGCCGTCGACCACAAGATCCTCTCTGCCAAGTGAGTCACGTTTGACCCTGAGTGCACAGCACAAAGGGACATGGACACATTCTGCAGGTTAAACTGTTGAGCAGTCAGAACTGGTCACTTTTACTCCAGGATGGTTTTGAGGTACTTGTACTTTAGACTTGACTACGTTAAAGATGGGAACACTGTTCTTTTCTCTACATGGATCTGACAGCAGGAGTTACTCTTCAGATTAAGGTTAAGAGCCTCCTGAGTGTCACCTGGCAAATCTGAGGCCATATCACATGTGATATCACATAACTGTTCAGCACAAATACCTCAAAACTATTCTGAAGTACTGAAGTAAATGTACTTGGCTCCTCTGCACCACCATAGGAGAGTCTGTCCTTCAGAATGGGCACAGTGAAGTAGCAGAGAATGGAAATACTCAACTAAAGTACCAATTCTTCAAAACTGTACTTAGGTACAGTACTTCAGTGAAGGTACTTGCCTTTTTTTCCAGCTCTCGCTACATGTACCTGAGTATTTCCACATCCTGTTACTTCATACTGTGACTTCACTCCATGTCAGAGACAAACCATGTACTTTTTACTGCACTACATGTACCCGATAACTTCAGTTCCTTTCCAGAATCGGATGAATCAAACCAAACCCAGTAGAATCATCAGACTCTATTGAACTCGGTGGGAAATCCACCTGCTACCCAGCAGCATGGAAAGTACTTCACAGTATAAGTATATAAGGTAGTTAACATCAGCTCCACCTTTACCAGCTGCAGCATTAAAGGGATGAACACAGTAACGCATCACTATGATCCAATACTATGTAACAACTGTTACTTTGGTACTTCAGGGATATTTTGGTGCCAATACTGTTCCACTTCTACTTCAGTAACAATTTGAATGTGGGACATTTACTTGTAACAGAGTATTTTTACGCTGGTATTTCTTTTACTCCAGTAAAGGATTTGGGTACTGCTTCTTCCACCACAGAATGCAGTGCAGTAAAAAGGACAATACTTCTGTTTGATTTGTTGTGGAGTAAAAGTACAATGCAGCATAATTTGGAACCACTCTACTAAAGAACAAGTACCTCTCAGACAGTACTGCAGTGAGTATACTTACCCTCTGCCCCTGCTCCTCAGACAGGCCCTGGCTGAGGTGACGGCGGCCCTGCGGGAGAAGCTGCACCGTTGGCAGCAGATGGAGTCTCTGACAGGTTTCTGTTTGGTCAACAACCCGGGTCTGGGAGCGCTGGCTGCTGCCCTCAACCTGGACCCGTCCTTCCTGGGCCTGCGACCTCCGGCCCCGCAGCACCTCCTCCTGTCTGATGATCTTGACGACATGGACGAGGACATTCTGTCTCCTGGGGCGCTACAGTGTAAGTCTGTTGATGTCCCTCCTCCCTCTGAGCCACAGAGCGCCACTGTGTCCAGACACCAGTAAACCCAGCAGTGACCACACTGCTGCACTGGCTGACATGTTCCTCCACCACCATGAACACACACACTGGAGTTTAGTCTGAGCCAGTTCCACACACACTGTCCTGCTGCCACCAATACTGACCAGAAACCAAATGTGGATTCATCCGCCACCGAAAACAATCCCTGACAGTCCTCCAGTTCGGATCCAGTTCCTGGTCTGCCACATGCCCGTATCTGTTAAGCTGAGACATTAAAAACAAACCTTTATAGGTTTTAATGTTAATTTGTAACAAATAACTAAAAAGAGAAAATGTTCAATATAAGGTTTCTTACTGTCGGAGCTCAATGAATCTGGATATTTGGCAGACCAGAAATCGGATCCACAATAGAATCAGACAGGAGGAAACGGTGTATGTGGTGGGGACTACTTTCAGTGGCTGATGAATCCACAGCTCATGTCTAGTATTTGTGGCAGCAGAACAGTGTTTGTGGGACTGAGTCAAAACTACAGTGTAGATGAATACCAATTCTCTTTGTGGCATCCACATCTCCCTCACTTGTGACTTAGCCCCGCCCACGTGTTGGCCCATAACAGACTTCTGTGAAGGACGCTCTCGTGTCTTTGCTCACGGCTCCTTAGAGCAGGAATAAGAGATTTCGGACGTCCTTGAATATGGCAAACTGCAACGACTTCTGGGTCGAGTGAGGAACAATGAAGTAAGAGAATTAGGATTCACCTTTCAAAAGCTTGTGGACACAGTGGAGCTCATGGGCACAGAGGAACTTGTAGACCAGTCCTGGATCCTTCTATGAAGACACTGGGTTCACAGAGACGATAAAATGATGAAAAATCAGATGACTGTGGAAATGCCTTTAAATCCCGACAGCAGTTTCCTACAGAGGCTCATAAGTGACAAACAGTACAACCCCGCTTCACCTGACCTCTCTGTCCCTTCCTCTGATTGGTCCTCTTTTCTTGGCCTCTCTCCCTTGATTGGCTCCATCTAGACGCAGCGTGGCAGATGGACCGGCCCGTGAGCGACCTCTGGCCCCTGAGTGGCATCGCAGACACCCAGTCACCGTGGAAACACTCTGGTTGGCCCCTCTCTCCTTCATCCTCCCCCTTTCTGATTGGTTCATACGTCTGTACGATCAGCAGCGATAACTGAACAGATCAGACGAGCACCTGGTTTTTAATTGAATAACTGCAAATTAGTACATAATGAGGAATATGAAGGGTGAATGTAAAAAACAAAATTTTTTTAAATCCAAGTATGAAAATGTAAAAATATTTATTGTGGTAGGTTGAATCTGAGCGGCCAGGAATGTAGGAGACAGACTCGAAAAATACATCAGGTTTTCTCAAATCAATAATTTATTTTAAACATGTGCCAGCAAAGTACACATGCCAAAACAAAATCACTAAAACTAAATGGTTAACTTCACATAACTGAAGAAAACTCAACTCAAAATAACTCAACGCAACTCACAGGCACGTGCACACAGTTACACTTGGACTGCCACCCACCCAGCTGCTCCATCTGAGCTGATTAAATAGCCCCTGGTATCAATCAACCCTATGACATCCTTGATGACATCAGAGAGCGTACAGAATGAGGAAGTGATTAACCACCTCCTCCTTTATCCTATATCCACCTAGTAAATACAATCAAACATTTAACACACAGGATAAGGCATTTAAGAATCATACATGACTTACAATGAGGAACAGAAGTATTTGAACACCCTGCGATTTTGCAAGTTCTCCCACTTAGAAATCACGGAGGGGTCTGAAATTCACATTGTAGGTGCATTCCCATGCTGAGAGACAGAATTAAAAAAAAATTTCAGGAAATCACACTGTATGATTTTTAAAGAATTTATTTGTCTTGC
>NW_018128205.1:170120-172220 GCF_001952655.1 Monopterus albus | reverse complement strand
TTTTTTTTAATTCTGTCTCTGAGTGGGAATGCACCTACAATGTGAATTTCAGACCCCTCCATGATTTCTAAGTGGGAGAACTTGCAAAATCGCAGGGTGTTCAAATACTTCTGTTCCTCACTGTATCTTAGGGACAAGTGGAGTGCTCTCACCCACTTTGTCACATTTATATTAAATGTTTCATAAGGAAGCAATTTTGCAAAACAGTAAATTAAATACTTTTTTTTAAATTAGTCTGAACTGAGCGAAGATCCAGCTAGGTTTAGTTAATTTACAGTCAGTGTTTTTAGAAATGTTGTGGGGGAACGCTGCAACTGCTGCTGAAGGTGCTGCTACAAAGTACTGAATTAAGGTCCTGAATACTTTTGTAAATGAAAGATGGCAGTTTTTGGATTCTAATGCATTAGCAATAGTTTATAAAAGTCATGTTTTCAATTAGGGCTGCTGAGTGTAGACTGATGGACAGTTTGAGCCATTTAAGATAAAAAGTGCGCAGTTTTCTCCTGTTTGATTCCAGGGTTGATCCAGTATGTGGTTCACTAGGACCAAGTGCTAACAAATGTGTCATAGTATTTTTACGTTATTTTTCAATAGGCCACTCAGTGCAGACTACCAATTTAGCATTTTCCCCTTTAACCTAAGAACTTAAAAAAGAAAAATGACAATGTTTTAGTTGCTGTCCAAGTGGCTGAAGGCAGGAGCCCGGCCTGTGACAGAGGTATGAACCAAAGGACGGGGCAGTTCACAGCAGCATTTGTGTCACGTCAATGTGCAGATGAATGTCCAGTGTGTTTGAACATTCGTGGAAACATCACAACCTCATATGTCAAGAGCAGAGATGATGTTAAAATTTATAGGGATTCTATGATAAAATAATGACATTTGATTTAAAAAAGTTAAAGCCCATCAGAAGAGCATGTATTAATGTTATCTTGTTATCTGCAGGTTTGCTGAGTGTGTTAGCGACTCAGCTAACATAGCATTGCTTTAAAGCTAAAATTACATTTTTGGGCAAAGAACTGACCCAGACTCATACTCCTTGCTTGTCACATGAGCGGGTGTGACCATAACTTGCAACCCTAAGGAGAAGCTAACATGTCAGCGGGCAGGGCTACCATGAAAATGGTTTATCATGCTATGAAGCCAACATAGCTGCTGACAAGCTAATCAGGACAGTTACTGAGTTTTGCCTCAGCTGTCCTCGTCTGATTAAATACGGTTAAAGATATTTACAGTTTTAAATAAACTGTGTTGGAAGTGTTTCTCTGTTGCATTAGTCCATATAACTAATTTGTAAACGTCTCCAGAAACGCAGACGTCTGAGGTTGACGGACACAGGTGTCCATGTGAACGCCTCCTCACCTGTACGGCGCACCCTCCTCTTCTTCCACCTTCCTCCCTCTTCCACAGCTGCCAGATGTTTTCCTGAAGAGTTCACGCTTCCTGTGCTTCTCCTCCTCACATTTTCACTCTCTGAAGACCTGGAACATTTAACAGTGTTTTAGCAACAGTTTAGCTGCTTCTCCCTCTTGCCTCCACTAACACCCACTTACAAGTGTGCAGCAGTGGTGAGTCGGTAAAACACACCACAGACCCATTTCACAAAGAAATGTATGCTATTTTTTAAAAAGAGTTATTGTAGTAAACAAGTCCAAAAGCAGTCAATAAATGAGAAAAGAAAACCTTAATTTAAGGATATTTCACTGCAGGCAAAGGGAAATTTCTGCAAAATGCAGAAAAAAGTTTCTGAAAAAACCTCTCTGTGGTGCAGACTGATGCTCGCCATCATTTTGTTGTGGCAGCTAAAACTAATTGCAAAATAAAATTTCCCTCTTGCACTTTTATTCTCTTGCAGACACGCTGCTCTGTTTGTTGTCTTTTGCACATGTGACAGTTCAGTTTTTAAAAGTATCTGCTTCTGTTTGTAAGCTGAACCTTGGCTTCTGCCTTTCAAATCAACCAACTATGTCTAACTCCAGCTCCTCCTCCTTCTGCAGCTCAGAGCCTGATGCCCTTGCGACAGAGGATGGGTGACCCTGCGCTGACGTTCAGCTCTCAGAGGTTGGTTGAACGGCGGGCTTACCCCGCCCGGGAACACAC
>NW_018128205.1:164865-170106 GCF_001952655.1 Monopterus albus | reverse complement strand
CCACCTCCCTGTCTTACACCTCTGCTCTCTGGAGGTGCTGTCCAGCCTCCCACCTGCAGGGGGCGCTGTGAAGACCCAGTGATAGCACTGTCATTCCAGCACGACTGTTTTCCAAAGATACTGATGCACTGATAAGACTAGTGGTTAGGGCGCAGCGCTCTCGCTGCTGCGGCCCGGGTTCAAGTCAGGCGTAAAACACGTCAAATGTCAACATGTGGCGACCCCTAACGGGAAAAAGCAGAGAGTGACATTCATTCATTCATACTGATGCACTAACAAGACAAAAATTAAAATCAGTGGGCTTCAGTACCGAAACATTGGATTTAATCTTGTGTTCCAAACGCATTCAGAACTTTTGTCAGTCATCGATTTCTTATTTTGAAATAATTAGAAGTAAAGACCAAAATGTACAGGTTTCAAGGATTTAGAGTTTACAATTTTGACAAATGGCCAATACTTCACAAGGATCCAGATTTAGAGTTGATGAGTTTCATGAGTCTTCGAGATTCAGAAGTGCTCAGGAAGTCGAGTTTCAGTTTTACAGGGAGCCAGAGCTGGAGGTCTGAATTTTGAGTTTGCGATTTATTAAATGCCAGGCTCTAGCCTACAACATTTACAAGTAGTCCGTTTTACAAGTATGCAGAATTTACAAGCGCCAGAATTTAGAGCTTACTTGTGTTGAGAATTTATATTTTAATGGTAAGAAACATTTTCATAAATTGGGCATAATTTTGTGCAAATAACTGATTTTTTTTTTAGTTTACAATTCAAGAACAATCACAGTTCTCCAACAAATCAGTGTTTAATTTAGTTTAATGAATCAGAGACGGGATTTTCTCTTTTTTCTTACTGATTTTTTCAAACACGTTTTGGAAAGAAAATGAGAACATTATTGAACACCCAGCGCACCACACACGTCTCTCATTTTCATTTCTTCTTATTAACGTTTTCTGTTTCCTCTTAACTTTACTGTATTTTATTCATTCTTACTGCTGTTTTCTTCCTTCCCTCACAATCAGACCTATAACTATATTAATGTTTGTTAGCAGGTTCATATTGCGGTAATTTTTGCAACAAATGTAAAAAAAGACACCACAAATCAGCTTCGCTCATTTGTCCCAGTGGCCAACAGTGGTACTGTGCCTAAATATTTTTTGAAGAAACTGTTTTCAAAACATGATGCTGGTGGCAAGCACCACAGCTACAGATATGGCTGCAACACCTGTCCAGCTAACGGCTAGCGCCCAGGTAACGCTACCCGAGGTGATTTTAGCCACGCCAGTGGACTGGCACTATGGTTGGCAAAGTCGGTCAAAGTCGCTCAGATCCAGATTTAACTGTCTCAACACTAACTGGTTGGATTACTATGAAATTAGTTGCAAGGTCCACCTTCCCCAGAAAATGACCCTCTAATTTTCAGCACTGTCATCAAGGAACATTTGTCCAGTACTTAAACTAGTTGACAATCAGCTTCAGATGCACTTTGTGTTTATGCTAACATGCTAAACTCCAAGGTAAACAGTACATCTGCCAAAAAATAGTCTGACAGCATTGTCACTGTGGGCGTGATATTTTACTGGCATTAGCATTTAGCTCAAAGCATCACTGTTGGTCTATAAACTGTCTGAACAGTTCAGACTCGAAGGAACAGCTGAAATCCTGAAGTCCAGTATCCAGTTCTCATAATACAGCCATGATTTTCCAAACTCAAACTGCATGTTACCAATATTAGCTTTAACCACAACACCACCTGATGTCATGCATCTCTCTCCGTCTCCGTCAGGGACATCATGAACCACTCAGACTCCGACTCTGCCCTGCCTCTGTCTCACAGCGAATCGCGAGGCCTGTACGGCACCAAGCCCTTCCTCCTTTCATCCAGGCTCCACCCTGTGCAGGGTTCTGGGCTTGCTGCAGCCGGAGGAGGAGGCCTTGAGAAGAGCTCCAGCCTCGGGGAGCTGAGGGGTAGCCCTGCCTCCACTCTCGCCTCCGCCTCCTCGACCCGCTCCCTCTGCATCACGTCCAACATTCCCGACAGCACGGCTATCTTTTCGTCCTCAGCCTTATCCAACTCGCTGGGCAGTAGTCGGGGGTCAGGCCTCCAGATCCTGGCCAGGAGGAGCCCGGTGGAGGATGACGGAGGTGAGGAAAGCGAGTCATCTGGCAGCCGGAGAAGAAACGCTTTTAACAAGATCTTCAAGAAGAAGCAGGGACGTCACTGAGGCTAAAGTGTCTGATTCAGGTCTGTACATTGAGCCAGGCACAATGTACAGACCTGAACAAACTAAACTGTCACTCAGAGGAAACATCGGTGCCTCATACGTTACTCATTCACTTTAATAAACTTTTTTGGCAAATAGTTTGATCTTCTTTCCACCATTAAACAGCAAGATCAGATTTGGACTCATTGTGGTATGACAGGGCAGATCCCCAACACAGAGAGGACAAGGACATGGACATGGACAAGTCCTACACCGACACAAACCAAACGAAGAAGAATAAGAGGTAGACTGAAGAAAGTAAAAGCAGGCTGGGGAGTTTTTCTTCTTCTTTCTTTTCAGAGAGAAACCTCAAAGCTAAAGATGATGATCCAGCTGGGTGTAGGAAGAATAGCCAAGAAACACATGCTGAACTGAGTCTTGTTTCTGTCAGGGAAGAATCCTTCAAAACCAGATTTAGAACATCACAGAGGGTGAAAACCACACAGGATTCAGCAGTGTAGAAGCTTCAGACGATCACAGGTTGTCTGAGAACGCCAAATAAAGTTGCAGGTTAGCTAACCAAACAAAAAGAATTTCCAGCCTTGTACAATGGTACCAGAGGTTGGTCCAATGACTGAGCCACCTCTGAGTCATTTAACTCAGGTTTACAAGCTCTGCTTGGTCAGATACAAGTGAACATCACATTGACTTATTGTGTCTTACTGAAACATGGTTACAGCAGGAAGAATATGTCAGCCTAAATGAATCCACTCCACCTAGTCACAGTAACTGTCACATCCCTCAAAGCACAGACCGAGGTGGAGGTGTGGCAGCGATCTTTGACTCAAGCCTATTAATCAACCCTAGACCTAAACATAGTTATAACTCATTTGAAAGTCTCTCACACCCAAACTGGAAAACTCAAAAGCCTGTTCTGTTTGTTATTGTATACCGTCCACCTGCTCCTTATTCAGAGTTTTTAAGTGAATTCTCAGACTTTCTGTCTGATTTAGTGCTTAGTACAGATAAAATAATCATAGTAGGCGACTTTAATATTCATGTAGATGCTGACAGTGACAGCCTCAACAATGCATTCTGTTCATTATTAGACTCAGTTGGCTTCTCTCAAACTAAATAAACCCACTCACTGTTTTAATCACACTCTTGATCTGGTTCTGACATATGGCATCAAAACTGAACACTTAATAGTTTTTCCCCATAACCCTCTTCTGTCTGACCATTTTCTAATAACTTTTGAATTTCCATTAATGGATTATACTCTATGTGGGAAACAATTCCACTACAGCAGATGTCCATCTGGCAATGCTGTTACCAAGTTTAAGGAAATAATTCCATCTTTATCTACTTCAGTGCCGTTTGCCAACACAGTGGAAGGAGGCCACCTTAACCTTACTCCCACACAAATCGATAATCTTGTTGATAGTACTGCAGCCTTCCTGCGTAATACACTTGATACCATTGCCCCTCTGAAAAAGAAGGTAGTGAAACAGAGGAGGCTAGCCCCGTGGTACAGCTCGCAGCTCCGCTCCCTAAAGCAGGCATCACGAAAAATGGAAAGGAGGTGGCGCTCCACTAAGTCAGAAGAGTTTTTCATAGCCTGGAAAGATAGTTTAATAACATATAAGAAAGCCCTTCATAGTGCCAGAACCACATTTTATTCATCACTGATTGAGGAAAATAAGAACAACCCCAGGTTTCTTTTCAGCACTGTAGCCAGGCTGACAAAGAGCCACAGTGCTGTTGAGCTTAACATTCCCTTAGATCTCAGCAGCAATGACTTCATGAGCTTCTTTACAAATAAAATCACAACTATTAGAGAAAAAAATTGCTCGGACCACTCCCACAGCTCTTGCAGATGTGCCATCTACTACAATGGCTTTAGAAACATCTGGAAGACCTCATTTATACTTGGACTACTTCTCCCCTATAGATCTATCTGAGTTGACCTCAACAATTGCTTCATCTAAATCATCAACAGGTCTCCTGGACCCCATCCCGACCAGGCTGCTCAAAGACGTCTTTCCCCTAATCAACACATCCATACTAGATCTGATTAACCTCTCTCTATTAACAGGTTATGTTCCACAGGCTTTTAAACTTGCAGTAATTAAACCTCTACTCAAAAAGCCTACTCTTGACCCAGGTGTCCTAGCTAATTATAGACCAATATCCAATCTCCCATTTATTTCCAAAATCCTTGAAAAAGCTGTAGCAAAGCAGTTATGTGACCACTTGCACAAGAATGATTTGTTTGAGGATTTTCAGTCAGGATTTAGAGTCCATCATAGTACAGAAACCGCATTGGTGAAAGTCACCAATGAAATGTCCACACAAGAAAGGTGTTCCATCAGGGGTTGGTTCGCACAAGTATATAAAGACAAACACACACGCACACACCACATGTCAGGAATCGGCGCGTTATGCTGCCAAAAATGTTGAGGGTGAACTCAATTAAAAGGCCAGACAAGGAAATGTAAAACAAAACCGTCTCTTTAATAAGAGAACTAACGCTAAACAAAACCATACAAGACACGGTGAAACACAAAAATCACAGGTCGGTATAAACAGTCCGAGATCAGAGCCAGCAAACACATACAGCAGAGGAATCCAAATACGTAGTCCAAAGGGAAGTCCGATAATTATACACAGTGACAGTCTGAAGCAAGAGGGCAAGGCAGAACAGAATAGTCAGAGGAACAAGCCGGGTCAAAAACACAAAGTACCAAAACCGAAAAATGCTGGAGAGTGAGAGGTGGCGTCTAGAACAATCTGGCTGGGATTGGTGGGTGAAGGCTGCTTATGATGCGGTGCAAACTATAATGAGCAGGTGAAACTAATGCGGGTGATGAAGAAAGTAAAAAGACCAAAACTGTGGTGAAACAAAACAGGACGTAGCATCAAAATAAAAGCCTGACAGGAAGCAACACAGAACCGAATCATGACACCACACACACACACACACACACACACACACACACACACACACACACACACACACACACACACCACACACACACAC
>NW_018128205.1:140830-163903 GCF_001952655.1 Monopterus albus | reverse complement strand
TTGTGTCTTGTTGCTTTTCTTCTTTTGTCTCTTCTCTATCCACTCACCCAAACTGGTCGAGACAGAAGGCCGCCCACCAAGAGCTGGGGTCTGTCGGAGGTTTCTTCTGTTAAAGGGAGTTTTTCCTCCCCACTGTCGCCAAGTGCTTGCTCAAGGGGGATTTGTTGGGTTTTCCCTATGTAATAATATTGATAACAGTAAGGTCTGGACCTTACTTTGTAAAGTGTCCTGAGATGACTTTTGTTGTGATTTGGCGCTATACAAATAAAATTTGATTTGATACAGAATAAAAGACGGTTTTCCTCAAGTTCAGACCAAAGAAGAAGTGGATCAGAGTTGGCTCCTGGCTCTGCCTCTTCTGTGGTGCAGTCAGGCCACAATATGCTGTGGAACCAGGCGAGTTAACCCACCAGGAAGCTGAGATGCTGTCCAGGGTCCGTCTGGTTTGAGAGAGGTGGGGGCACCGACTTCTCATTCAAGAAATATAGTTTGTGCATGTTGTTTTACAACAGCAGGTCAGAGAGCAGAAGCAGTACAAGAGAGATGACAGAGCATAGTGCTGCTGTTAGCGTGCTAGCCGTGCTAGCTCCCACAGTTTATCATCCTACCTACATTATTTCTTGTCCCTGATGCTCAGCGAATTTTGCACTGACTGCAAATTCACCAAAAACCCACAAGCGTCTCTGCCCATGCGCACAAGCAGCACTTGACAGGACGCTGTGCTGTAAAATTAATGCTGTATTTCTGCTGTTTACCTCGAGATCATCACGACCAAAGACACAACAAGTCTGACTTGAACAGCTGTCTCATAGTATGTACAGTTTAACACAGTCAGTTTACAGAATTCAGATGACTGGTGTGCAGGGGATTATGGGATACCGAGGACCAAATCATCCAGCTGAGTCACAGTTTAACTGTTGACCTGCAGGTCAGATGAATGATGGGAACCCGCGTGGTCGGCATGCATTGCATATTTTTGCTTCAGACGTTTATTTCATAACGGATTTTATGATCTGGGCTTTGGCAGTCCAGGGGCTCCGTGTTGATGGTGGTGCATGACGGCACCCACACCTGTCAAACCCTTGATTGAAATGACTTATTCTGTGATCACACAAAGTGGATCAGGTTTATCATATGCTTTGATTCATTGTTAGTGCGTTTTGGCAAGAGGATTAATTAGTAAAAATGACTTGTGGTTCTAATTGTTTTTCAAATCCAAATGTTAAAGATTCTGAGTTTCTGGCATCTGTTTGATGTTACTGTAAACTGAAACTCAGTTCAATGGACTGCATGACCAAAACAAGCCATTTGGCTGTCAGAGGCTGGAACAGGCAGTTTTACCAGTGTCTGGCATTTCATAGACTAAATGATTAATCAGGGAAATAATCCGATCATGAATCAATACTAGGGGCGGGTATCTCTCCTTCGCACGATTCGATACGCACCTCGATACGTGGTGCGTAAGATCTGATACATTTGTAGCGACTGTGATTCAGTTCAGCTGATATTCAATTTTAATTTATCTTTTATTTGAAAGATGTGAGGACTTCATTACCCAGAAATCCTGGCAGGCGAGGCCAGAAAACCAATCAGTTTACTGGTTTTAGGAATCTAAACTCTGCTACAAACAACCGACTGGAGGCCGCTGTGTCTTCTCGACGCACGGCAACACGTCTGGTCGGTGAAAACTAAACCAACAGTCAGGAATTCGTGCTGTAGAAATAATAAATCATGTTTTCTAATTTAATGTAAAATGTGCTCTAACAGTGAATCTGTGTGATCAATAAATCTCAAGTGACTTCCTGTGTCCTGATCAAATTCATTCTCTTAAAACATTCTTCTTCGCATTCACTGCTTCAGTTATTTTAGTCCTGCTTTAATGAGCCAAGTCATGCTGGGGATGTACAGCTCAGGCTCCTGACTAACTTCACTTGTGCTCTTGATTCAATAAACAGTGCTTTTAGATGGCTGGGTAAACACACACACTGATAAGTTATATTTTCAAGTTAATAAATCGTTCTCGTGACTGCTGTCATCTCACATAAATAAATCATACTTTTAAATAACACTCCCGCTCAAATCAAAGATCACGCCCTCCAATGATTTAATTCCTGCTCTTGGAGTAAGTCTTGCTCTTGGTTTACTACATTTATTGACTTGGTGAGATATTTCATTCTCTCTGATTAATAACTTGTGCTAGTCTGTGCTTTCCAATCACCTGGTCTCTGTCCTTGAATCAGTCAGTGCTTCCAAATGAATCAGGCCGTGCTCGTGAACGCCCCGCTTCACACTCTCTGGTCACTCTCAGGCGTCTGTTCCTCAGCTTGCCAGCGTTTCCCTCCAGCTCACTAAAAAGAAGAACTTCCTTCAGCTCCACATTTCAATACAGGGTTTCATGCATACAGTGAAAAAGCTCATCACAACAGGTGAATGGAAACACACCTTTCCAAAACGACCCAGTGAAGCTGACGCCGTCCTCCCCACCACAGACCTACATGGGACAGACTGGATGTCAAGTGAAGGCCGGTGTCAGTGAGCTGCTGTGACCAGAAGCATACAACAGAATCAAGGCCGCACTGAGTTTACTTGAACAGCTTAGTTGGGCTGTATGTAAAGTTCCTCTCAGTCGTCTTTCATCTGCAGCTGACTGTTTTGACCACAGCTGCAGGTCGGAGCTGGAATGTTGCTTTGTCTCTGTGGCGCCTGATGCCAACTCTCAGCTCAGGCCAAGCACAGGCCATGACAAAAATAATTAAGCCTCCACTTCAGTGCCTCACTGTTTGTTCACTCCGGCAATATTGACTGAAGGTGGTGCTTTCACTGGCCTGTCAGCTGCTTGGGAAATCTCTATGATGAAAGTGTAACCACCAGGTGGCAGCACAGAGCCACCTGGGGAACTACAGTAGACTGATGGGAGGCCACGCTCGGTCTGATGAGTCAAGTCCAGTGGTTTACTGTTTTAAGTACCAATAATTTGACTTCTCCAACTGAATATGTCCATTGAAGGTTTAAGTTATTCTCCCCTGGAGTGAGTGAAAAGGTGAAGATTTGTTTTCACAAAACATACAGAAACACTTCAAGATAAATTCAAGTGAAATATGTTCTGCAGTTTCATGTGATTAAACACTTTCCCCCAAATAAAACACATTAAATTAACTTCAGTGTCACTGTCTGCAGGTGTGAACTCTGGTTTACATCACAATACACGAGTCACAGCTAAGTCAGAGTTTCTGAGTACGAGCTCCCAAGTCACATTCCAAGTTAAGACCAGAAACTAACCAAGTCCTCTGTCAAGACCAAAATGTCCCAAGCCAGGTTCCACATCAAGACCTAATCCAAATCCAGGTCTTAAGCAGGCCATTAGGTGACGTCACCAAATTTAATGTTCGAACTTCCAGAAAGAGAAACTAAGACTAATAATATTTGATCAGGAGTGTTTCTGTGCGCTGTTTCTGTCACACAGGACACTTCTAACGTCTGAGCTTCCTGTAGCTGCCTTCTGTTTTTGCTGACCAAACAGCTGAATGTGATGGTTGGGTTGAACACCAAGTTGGTGTGTAACTAACATGATGTATAATCTTTGGTCCCATCAGAGTCAGACGGTGGAGGTGAGTCAGTGGTGGTGAAGACTTGCTGGATTTTGTCAGCTAAAATCTAAAGTTGTGAAATTTGTAACTCGAGTCCGACTCGAGTCCACAGCTCTGTTCCAACTCGAAACAGCCTCAGATGTCCGTCTTTCCACAGGGAAGATTTTCTGGGTGTGGGTTTCCATTTCCATGTGTTATTGACTGAAGCTGTGATGTTGTGCAACATCTTTCTGGTCACATTTCTGGTGGCATTAATTTCACCTTATAAGGTTTCTTCCTCCGCAGCTGCTTCACTCCTCCCCTCCAACCGCGTACTGTTCCTTCTGCTCAGAGGACAAACCGCCAAGTGCTGATTGGTCAAAAGATAAACGGCAACATGTCTGAAAGGGGAAGAGGATTTTATTGCTTTGACATCAACATAAACTTTAAACCTTCTTTTGTTTGGAAGAAAACTGTGTCAGATCCCAGAGTGCTGTCTGCAACGGGAAACAAGTCCTCAATTTAAAACCTCATTCAAAAAAATGTTCCCCTGTGCTGCACCTTTCAATTTTACCATAGGCATTAGTTTCACAATTTACTGTTA
This sequence comes from Monopterus albus, assembly GCF_001952655.1. Classification (NCBI taxonomy): domain Eukaryota; kingdom Metazoa; phylum Chordata; class Actinopteri; order Synbranchiformes; family Synbranchidae; genus Monopterus; species Monopterus albus. The sequence goes on along the minus strand of NW_018128205.1, from coordinate 159,733 downwards.
TGTAACCAGGGTGATGAAAACTTCAGTTTGAAGGCAGAAGTGAAGAAACAACAAAAGGTGAAATGAAAGAAGACATTTTCTCTGCTTGTGTGACTCAACTTCCCTTCAGGGAGGAGGAGGCGGAGACATCCTGCACAGCAACGACGGGCTGCAGCTTCCTCTTCAACCAAATGATCTGAAAATATACGCAGAGAGAAAATAGCTGCATTGCATTCTGGTCTATTGAGCATGAAAGTATGAAAAACAACATGAAAGTCTGTTTTACATTAAATTGATTATTCTAGTACTTTTTCACGTTTCACTACAGTATCCCACAGTAAAACATCGACAATCATTTTACTAATTATTCACCAGTTTTGTGGTTGACACCTGTCTGACAATCAGCCCGCAGAGAGAATCCCTAACAGTTAACACCGTGGTCACCGTGTTTGTTCATCAGTGTCGTGTTGTCACTGAAAACCTTTTGACGTATCCAACAAAAATGTTTGTCACACAGTAAAAACTGATTTTGACCACAGTGAAATCTGATCAAATCTGTCATTTCTGATTTTGATAATAACAGAGGTAAATCACTAGCATTCAGTCACAGTAGCCGAGTACTTTAATCACTTTAGTTCTGCTGCAACTTTTACACTTTAAACGCAGTACTTTTACACCTTTGTACTGGTTCTTTAACCTCAGTAAATGTTTTCGGCTGCATTAATGCCACCACTCACTGACACTTGAATTCTGTCAACATTAAGCTACAATGGGCTGTAAATAATTAGCATGAAGCTACAGGACGAGCAGCAGGCAAACACGACCAGCATGTGACAGAACATGAGCCGCCCTCTCTGCCTCACTGGGTGTCAGGAGTGAGTCTGGTTCTATATTTAACCTTCAGGCCTCTCCCTCCCTCTTCACACGCTTGACATAAGACGAGGCCACCAAGAGACGACGAGCAGGATGGAGGTAAAACTAACTTTTCTCTCAGTCTGTGTGTGCATGGTCGTCCTGTTTCTCTGTTTTCTGGGGTCACGGTGGAGCTCAAGAGGAGCCGTTTCAGGAAGATGCTGTAAATGCTTTCATTCAGCTTCCAAATACATCTCTGCTCATTTCTGATAGTGTAGGGTAATACCAAACTTTCAGGTTAGATTTAACGAAGAGAGACGAGCCACTGCACCGGGCTCACCAACATGGTCATCGACGTGCCCCACGTGTGGAGCACAAAGTCCCCAGGTCATTGGTTCCTTTTGTTACAGCTGCATTGGTTCATCTTGTATGTGCTGCAGCTGAATGCATTAAACTGCAAACGGTTTTCTGCAGAAATCTATTTTACTTCATAGGACATTAAATACATATGAGTATTTCCTACTTAAATATCTGTTGAGAAGTAGTTTCCCCTGGTGTTCTCACACACACTTTGTGTTTTAACAAAGACTGTTTCTCTCTTTTAAATTCCGCGTGAGCACAAATCGAAGGTTGGATGTCGGAGCTTTCCAACAGCACTTAAACACACCACATATTTGTGGACCAGTACATTTCTCTGTGTGACAAAGGCTGCAGACCTCCACAGACAGAATGCAAACCATCCCACACGTGGACCTCAACACAGGGATGCAAAAGCACATCAGACCTGTTCTGGCTGACAAAGCAATGATGATGTGTGTGAAACGTAAAACCATGTTTATTCTTCAGATAGAAAATACTGTGTGAGGCTCATGTTGGTTTTCTGGAATTGTTGTCAGGTTAAATAACAGCAGCTGTATGTGTGTGTGTGCTGATGATAGGTTACTGCAGCTCAAGCTTTCATTAACATCAGCAGTGACGAGTCCACACAACATCATAGTGATGATGAAAGCAAACTGTGTCACCAACGACGCAGCGTTTACCCAGATTTGCTGTCAGATACTCTAAAAGGGTTTTTTTTTCAGGCACACTGAAATGTTTCCACTCAGGTTTTCTAACGTGAAAACTGAAAACACACAATGACAGATGAAAAGAAACTCACTCAATGGCAACGTGAAAAACTCAACTCACAGAGATCCGTGACCTCTCTGACCCTAACACCCTCCCAACTCAGTGTGAGTATACTTTGGTATTATGTGAACACAGCATTAGTTCATGACATGGGGACAAACCGTTTAATGATGAGAAGGAATTTATAACTGAAGCCAGTGGATCTCAGTCTCAGGTCACCACCTGGAGGGAATCTGTCCATCTGGTTTTGTCCAATTTTAGTGACCAGTTATTTTCCAATGCAACTTCCATGAGGATTAGTCAGACAGGATCAAAGTAGCTGCCTTATTATCATCACTGAACGGGCCAACGGGCTGCAGACCCAGGACCCCAGGACCAGAACCTCTGTATGAGGTGAACCACAAAGAAACTCAAATGAATCAAAGAGGCTCAAAGATGCCAAAGGACTGCAGTGAGACTCAAAACAAGTAATATGAGATGTAAAACAACTTCAGAGCTGGATGACCACACAGACATGATAACCACAAAAGGACCCGGACGGGGCCTGTATTTAGTTTCAAGCTCCGCTGCCATTCATTAAGTCCAGGTCCAACTCTCTATCCTCTACACCTGCCTCTGGCTGACTCACTTTCCATCAGACAGCTGGGGTCAACAGTGGAAGTCCTGCAGGACATAGATGCCCTGAAATGCCAGCCCATGTATAAACAATAGCACATATCTGCCAGTAAAGCTGGTGAGTGGACCTGTAAGGTCACACATGGTTTATGGTTGTACTCCGAGATAAACACTGAGCAGTGAAACCCAGAGGAACAGGAATCACCACCATGATGCCAAAGCCTCATGGGAGATGTAGTAATGAAGGGGAAAAAATGAGGCTGCTGGGAGCAACAAATCTAAAACCTGGACACTGATGTGGAAAAGTCCTGTGACTGTGGAAACTCAGCCTGGGTCTTTAATCTGGTGCAAATGTTCTAACCGTGTGTGAACCAGTGTGAAGAGCAGCTGCTCTAAGCTTGAACAACACCAGGGATGAACACACACGCTGAGACAGAGGAAGTGGTTTAACGGTTGACGTTTCATCTCTGTCTTCAGTTTGTAGGTCGACTACACTGCGTGTGTGTGTGTGTGTGTGTATATACACGTGTGTGTGTGTCCTCCAGGCGATTTCATTATCTGCTGAATGTCAGCAATGCGAGTCCTTCAGCTGAGATGGACGTGGATCAACCCCACGTCAACAGCTGTGAGCGTTGTGTGATCCCTTATTAGACACGTACTGTGGGATGCCAGTGAGGCATCATGACCAGCCAGTAACCCTACTGCAAGGTCAGATGGTCACAGTATCTGTAGTAGCAGAAAACTACAGGTTAAAAAAAAAGCCAAATACTACAACTACTACAGTACTACTACTGTTAGTTTGTATCTGCAACTGTGACTGCAATGTAATAGTAGCAGTATCAGCAGCAGCAGTAGAAGAAGTAGAACTGGAAGATCCAGTAGTAGGAGTAGGAGTAATAGGAGCAGCAGCAGTACCAGGACCAGTAGAAGTAGTGGTTGTAGCAGGAGCAACAGCAGCTTCAGTAGAAGCAAGTAGTAGTAGCAGTGGGAGTAGGAGTAATAGCAGAGGTGGTAAAGTACTGGAAGTTTTACAAGAATCAGCAGTAGCAAAAGCAGTACCAGAAGTGGTAGCTCTACTAGAAATAAATTATTAGGAGTTGCAGTACGAGTAGTAGTAGCACTACAGGGTGGCAGCACCTCAGAGCTGCAGCTCCAATGAGCAGCGGCCTGTGACATGACAACACTGGCACTTCCTTCCTAACATGGTCACACTGCCACCACAGACAGGAAGTAACCTGCAGCGCGGGGAGGCTCCGACTGTAATACTGCAGTAGTAAAGGTATTAGTGTTGCAGCTGAAACGATAAAGGCAGGACCCCCTCAGTGTTTTGCCTGGAGTGTGGAAATGCTGTTCTCCTACATGTTAACTGGGACACGGTTGTAAAGGAAGAGCAGTCTTTGTCATAGACTGAATACAAACATGGACGATGTGACAGCTGCTTGGAGTCACACCCCCCTGGTGGCTGGTTGCAATATAGGTCATAGACCCCGCATCCTCCATGTTAAAGGGTGGGACAAAACTAGAACTCAAAGCACAAATCAGACAAATTTTTCCCAGAGGTCACTTCTGTGGCTTTAGGTGATTATCATCACACTGATGTGTGTAGAAGTGGTCGATTTTCTTGTTTTTAATAGGTTATTGACGATATAAAAACAAATTTTTCGGTAGGCTAGTGGTTAAGGCTAGTGGTTAAGGCACAGTGCTCTCACCGCCGCGGCCCGGGCTTGAGTCAGGGTTACGTCAGGAAGGGCATCCGGCGTAAAACACGTGCCAAATGTCAATGTGAGTCGTCAGTGTGACGATTTGCTGTGGTGACCCCTAAACGGGAAAAGCTGAAAGTGACTTTCTTTCTATTGAAGATATAAAAAGGTGTGTATTTCAGATGACTGACAGCTTTGACCAGCATCTGATATGTCACTCAGCTACTCGGATGCCACTACCCAGAAAGTGGCAACAAAAAACCAAGATGGCTGTCGCCATATTCACAATAATTTGGCTTCACTTTCGCATAGTGGAGGGGAAGTGGTGATGTCTCATCCATGTCTGTGGTCCTTTACGTTAAACTGAACGTTATCAATAGTCGCACCCATTATTTTGTGTAATAAAAGAACACCAGATAAACAACTTTAAATAATCTAGTATGCAATGATATCAGCAAGTAGCTGCTGGGTGCAACCCCAAACTCCACAAGGCAGTGGCAGCACAGGACCTGAGAGATGCTCACATCGGAGCAGCTACAGGCCACAGACACACACGGGTGTGAAGCAGCAACACACAGATCTAAGCGTTACGGCTGTGATGGTCATTTGTCATCTCTCTGATGTCCATTGTGTCTCTTCTCTAGTAGAAACAGTAGTAAGAGTAACAGTACTAGCACACTCTTAGTAGTAGTAGTAATCATAGTTGTAATAGTTGTAGCACAGCAGTAAAGCAGAAGATGAAGTATTTGATGTAGATGAGCAGCAGTGGCTGTCACATTTCCCTGCATATGGCGCTCTGTGCTGGACAAACAGCTGGCATTTACCTGGGTGTCATCCTTCCTCAGGAGGAGGCTCCCTCCCGGCGCTCTGTGGCCGAACTTGCAGGAAGGTTCAGCGGCGCGGCTCCTGTGCACGACGCTGCTGGGAAGGAAACGGTGAGTTTAATGTCCCACGTCTGTGCACTGACCAAAATAAACACCAGAGCAGCAACTTGTTCAAGTCTGTGGTTCTTCAACACGGACAGAAAGTAACGCTGTAATTAAACACCGAAAACACAGGAATTACCCTTTAACAGACACAGTGAATCTTCTTGAACTGAGTTTTATTCATATTTGAGGCTTTTTCATGTTGCTGACCAAAACACATGCAGCCATTAGAAATTATGTCTCAGATTCATGAAACTAACTGAATGGCACTTCTTCGCCTCTTGTTTGTTTTATTCCTGTAACTTTAGCAAAATTTTACAAAATGTGATCAAATCAAAAGAGAAACAAGTTTTAAAATATTTCAACTTCTAGATGTGAGGAGTATAAAGAATAGCAGGAAACAATTTCGTGCAGAAAGAGAAAACAGTTTCTGGAATAAATCGCAACAAGTTCAGGAAACACGCGACCCACACAGACACGTGGCAGCTTTGCCATGTCAGACCAAAACAAGGAAAATGTGAGAATAACTCTGTTTGTCCTGCTGACACATGGCCTTAACACTTTGTATGAGGCGCTGCTACTGTCTGACACGGACCTACACATTTTAGTAACTCTACTGTAAATAATATTGCACTAGTTTGATGGTTTAATAGTGTGAGTGTGTTTGTTTACCAGGATAAGCCAGTCAGACGACGACCTCCTCGCTCCTTACACATCCCCAAACCACATGAAGACCAGCAGGAGGTGAGAGGATCCTTTGATTTCACCAACTGTCAGGATGACAATGAAACTAACTGAATGAAACTAACTAGTTAACTCTTCAGCTCAGCAGTGTAAACACATAACAGGGCAGCTGAAACAGTAATACCACATATACTGTGCACAGAACTTAGCACTTACCTGCTAAAATTAAACATCTGCACATTTCAAATATAAAGCCCCGGCCCACCTGAATTTTATTGTGATTTCTAATATACAAGGCTTCAGTCTATTTGACCTTCATCAGGTGTCACACCACACCAGTTTTCTATATTTTTAATTTACATTATATATATGTGTGATATACACAGGTAACCTACTGAACAAGGAAGGTTATCCTTCACAGTAAAACTCAGTCAGACAGGTGCATTCCATCTGGTCTTCAGCTGCCAGACACAGAATGATCATGGTCTGTGTGTGTGTGTGTGTGTGTGTGTGTGTGTGTGTGAGTGTGTGTGTGTGTGTGTCCACAGCCTCCAGGTGTCACCTCTCCTCAACCTACCAAAGCCAAGAGGAACTCTGCTCTGATTGAGAAGCTGCAGGTGGGTCCGGGGTAAATCCCAATTCCCTCATTTGCATCCATGTTTCTCTCACTTGTCTTTTCCTTGCATCTTAGTCGAACATAAGATGCAAGGAAAAATGCAAGGAGAGATGTTCTTTGAGACATGAGCTGTGGTTTCCTCTGATCCTTCACCTGAAGCATCCAATCCCCAACTGATTTCCAATAAAGGGGCGTCAGTTTATAACATCTTTCTGTGAAGGATGCCCTCGTGTTTCCTGCTCACGGCTCCTCCAGCAGCCTCCTCGCTCCTCAGAGCAGGAATAAGAGCTTTGGGACATCCTCCAAGACGGCAGACTGGAACCACTTCTGACTCGAATGAGGACTGATAAAATAAGGGAACTGGGATGTACCCTATGGTTAGAGCTATTGGTGTGAGTTGGCGCTGCAGATGGCTGCCTTGGTTCTGTACCGGAAGCAAAATTGTGCGTGTAACATAGTTGGCTAAATAAAGGTGATTATTATGATGTAGCCCAGGTGGTTTCAGGTGGACTCTGCTGCCCTCTGCTGGCATGGGGGAGAGCTGCACTCTGACATCTCTCTCTCTCTCTCTCTCTGTCTATCAGGCCAACCTCGCTCTCTCTCCATCCACCTTGCTACCCTCTCCAAAGAGCCCTGGTATCAGGGTGCTGTCTCCCACATTCACCTTGCCTTCCTCCACCTCTGCCCCATCCCCAGCAACCCCCACCACCCCACTAACTGAAGAGGAAGGCCCCGCCACCTTCGAAGCCCCTCTGTCTGCGGTGGAGGGGTCCATCCTGCAGAGCGTCAACAAGGTCAGACAGGGAATTAAAGGATGACTGCAATTTGACAAAATGTGCACAGAGACAAACAAACAGCAGATAAGCACAAAAACAAATACAACTATCTGTCTCTAGCTGTAGATTATTTGGAATCACGATAGTTACAGCTAGTTGATATTTAAAGCTGTTTACTTGGTGTTCACTTACGACAATGCCACAGTTAACCTCACCTGTTTGTCTCTGCTCTGGCAGAGCCGACCTCGTCACTCTGTCCGGCGACGCCCTCCGTCCCGCCGTCACAGGAAGTCCAGCAGTGGAGACGAAGTCGGCGTTACCAATGGCGTAGCAAACACAACTCAAGATGAGACAACAACAGGAGAAGAAAGAGGCGAGGAGGAGGGACGAGGAGGAGGAGAAGGAGAGGTTTTCAAGAAAGAAGGTGAAACAGATGAGGTGGTGGAGGACAAGACAGACACTTCAATGTGTCCTGAGAAAACTGAAGAAGGTCAGAAAAGGACTGAGCCCAAAGAAGATTATGAGGAGGAGGAGGAGGGCAAGAACAGATCCATGGGAGGAGAGGGGGGATCTTCATCAGGAAGGAAGGAGGAGGAAGATCAGGAGAAGAATCAGAATGAGGTTTCAACTGAAGTAGTGACAAACACAGACAGCAAAGAAGAAAAGAGTGAGGTGATTCCTACGTTAAGTCTACGAACTAATGAACAAAACACACAGAAACAGAATTTTACAGCTGGTTCTCAAATGCATTCAGCTCAGCTGCAGAGAGACGCAGACAACAAACTTGCTTGCTTGATATTAGATTATCAGCGATGTCAGTACAGGGCTGATCCAGGAACAATTTAATTTAATACCTCAGTATCAGCTCAAATAAAGCTGATCCAAATCCGACTCGTTCTCTGCTATGTTTTCCCAATCTAGGCTGTTTGTGCTGCAGCATCTCACTAATGGTGGAAAGTAATCAACTACTTTTACTCAAGGGTTAAACTTAAACCTACTCCACTTACTACAGAGTCCAGTGGGACTCAAAATTAACTGACAGCATAAACCACACCTAACCACTCTCTGCTCCTCCAACTAATGAACAAAACACACAGAAACAGAATTTTACAGCTGGTTCTCAAATGCATTCAGCTCAGCTGCAGAGAGACGCAGACAACAAACTTGCTTGCTTGATATTAGATTATCAGCGATGTCAGTACAGGGCTGATCCAGGAACAATTTAATTTAATACCTCAGTATCAGCTCAAATAAAGCTGATCCAAATCCGACTCGTTCTCTGCTATGTTTTCCCATGTGTATGTAATCCTGACCATGCTAGGTGGCTAACGCTACCAAAACAAACAGAAGGAGGAACGCCACCTTTTCACCCAGTCCGAGTCCTCTGGCTGCTTTTAACCCTCTCTATGTCACACAGCCAAACCCATGTTAACCCTGGTTGTTGCTCTTTCTTTGTCCCACTCTCTCTGTGCAAAAGATGCCACCTCTTCACTCTGGCAGCCGCTGGTTCAGACTTTTAGCTGCCCAGAGCTCCTCTATGGCTGTTTGACATGACTACTCACTGTTATCAACATGCTTCTTCTAACCTCGGCTAGGTGGCAGGCAGGGCTAATTTACAGGTGGCGGGTCGTGGCGGGGGGTTGTAGCTGGGAAATACCACGTTCTGTCCCACTGTCACTGGGGTTATCAGACTGTGGGGGAACAATCTGAGTTAATGCTTCATTTAAGTGCAATTCTGAGGACCTTTATGTGTGTATTTCCACCACGTTTATATGACAGACAATTATGAGTTTATTTTTAGATTAAGATTTCACCTAATAGTCTTAAAAAATACATGCATTGCTAAAAATCTATGGTTTCCAACCATTTCTACGAGGTCAGACTTTCACCAAATCGTGTTTTTGTTTTGTTTTCTCATTTTGCTGTGGTTTAAAATGTTAGATGACATTTAGATTTAAGCTTTGTTTCTTCACTCTGTGAAGCTGCTGTGTTGAAAAGTGAATACAAACAAAGTTATCATTTTATAATGTTATTTCTACATTGCTCCCACAGGAGACGCCGAGCCAGAGCTCAGCCCAATGAGGTCTCAGGTGTTCAGTCGAGTCGGGGCAGCTGTGACGAGGCCCTGGTACTGGGAGGGAGACTCTGCAGCATTGAGGCCTGATGGGAAAGCTCTGAGTCTGGACACTGGAACATGAAGGAAACTGCCACCGCAGTTTTTTCCTCCCTGATGTGTTGAGGATGAACTGAGGAGACTGTCTCAGGACCTTTGTCTTGTAAACAATCACTGCTATAGTTCTGAAGTGATTTAAGCACAAAGCTGAACACGACTGATGTGAATGTGTTTTTATTAATCCTCAACTCGAAGTCTTTTTACACTGGATTTGTTCCTTTTTGTAAGAATAATATGTGATGATGCTACTATGTTTTCTTGCTGTTCGGTGGCTTCGGCGCGGATGACGACGATGGTGTACGATTGTTGGTGTCCAGATGTGTTAAAGTGCCAAGGCTTTTTAGAGTTGTACAACCAAATGTAAAATGCCAAATAAAGATATGTGCTCGTCTTTTAACATGTGGTAATGCTTCACTCGGTCAGAGGGAAGCCTGAAGCCTTATTCAAAGATCCATTACAAAAATGTCTTTTTAGCAAAACAAACCCTGGTGGCTGTTAGCTTTAAAACTGGAGACGACATATTTGTGCCTTAAAGTCTAAAACTGCAATTAAACGGCATATTTCTGCTACAGTAAAGTCCCACAAAAACTCTGAAAGACCAACGATGGGGGGGGGGAGAAACTACAACAAAAATGCCAGAAAACCACAAGATGCAAAACAACAAAGATGGTTTGGTTAGTTGTTGTCATTTCATGTCTTTGTGGTCATTTTATGTATCAGATCTCAGAAAATTGTATTGTCATTCTTTTTTTCTATTCTACGGTATTTTAATCTATTGTTTTTGTGTTATTCGTGTTTTATAGTGCTATATAAATTAACTGATTTAATCTTATCTAAAAATTGCACAATACCCAAGTAAACGTACTTTCCACCATACTATTGAGGCGTCATGGTGGGTCAGTTTTTACTGAAACCGTTAAATATCGTGCCTGTTACAAGGTCCAGATCAGTGCGCTGGTCCTGAGTGGGAGTTGTGTCGGGGAACCTCTCTGAACCTGGGTACCCTGTTGGGTCTCTTATGCAACCAGCTCTTCAACCAGCCCGCCTCCCTCAGCTGAACTTTGCGGCTAAAGCCTCTGGCAGCAGCTCCCGGCAGGCCAGAGCTCATTAACAAGTTATTTTAGGAGCTTCCTTGATTCTCCCTCCAGGACCTCAGACAGTCAGAGTCCTGAGGTTTGGTCTGTGCTGAAGCCCGCTGGCCTCGCTGCCCAGCCCCTAGGTTTCTGACCTTTATGTCACTGTTCTCCTCATGTGTCCCTGTGGGGGTCCAAGACAAGGACTGCAGACCCCTTTAACAGGCTCTTACTACCATCTGCACACATCTCTGAGGGTCTGAGGACACTTCCTGTCTTCCTCCTCAACAAGTGAGGAGAATCTCTTCCTTCTCCTTTTCATGAGGTTTTGTGTTGCTTCACCTCAGTGCCCCCGTAAGGCTGCACCCATGGGGAACCATGGCTCGAACCTGGACGATATCCTGGCAGAGGACATGCACCACTGGTACAACAAGTTCATGCGGGAGTCTCCATCAGGCCTCATCACGTTATTTGAGCTGAAGGCCATCCTGGGACTGAGGGGCCTGAACAAGAATGCCAACAGCTACGTGGACCAGGTCTTCTTCACCTTCGACATGGACGAGGTGCGTGTCACACCCACACAGGGTAATACGTACATACGAAGGGTGTGTGTGTGTAAGTTCAGAAAGCAGTACTTTCAGGCTGAAACATCAAACCTCTCCATCTCTCTAAACTTTGGAGTCTTAGATTCTGGTTTGTGGACTGGTTTATGCTCCCCTGGTAAGAGTAATCACCATTAGACGTAGAATAAGATAGTGCGGAAAATAAAAAGATTACAAGCTAACAAAAACAGGTTTGAAGAAAATAAGTGCCCACAATCCAGGCAGTGAGAAAACAGATGTGCAAAAAATAAAACTATATTAAAGCTGTGGTAAAAAGTAACTACATACATTTACTCAAGTACTGTACTTAACTACATTTTGAAGTACTTGTACTTTAGTGTACCGGTTCTTTACCAACCTCAGATAAGCAGAAGAAAATGGATGGATGTACTTTACTATACATTACTTTTACTTCAGTACAGTTCAGACAGAACTACTCTATCTGGTACTTTTTACTGGCCTACAGTAGGTTCACTCTGCACCTCAGGGGCTGCTGAGTTCCCCGCCTGCTGCGTGAACCTGCTGCCGCTTGCTCAGGACTTCAGCTGTAAATCTGGGACATGTGGGAGCAGCTGCAGGTTTGTTCAGTCTGAGTCTGCAGAGCTTGGTTGCAAACTTCAGGTCAAACATCAGATTTGGGAAACGCCAGCTGTGATGTGAACATCCCCTCACAGATGCTTTTATCTTAGAAACACAGATCCAAACAGCCTCCTGTGTCTGCAGGACGGTTACATCGACTTTGTGGAGTACATCGCAGCCGTCAGTCTGATGCTGAAAGGAGAAATCAACCAGAAGCTAAAGTGGTACTTCAAACTGTTCGACCGGGACGGCAATGGAAAGATTGACAAGGAGGAACTGGAAACCATCTTCTCAGTAAATCACACCAATGTGGCTCAACACACTAGACATGAAGGAGGATTTCAGTCACCTGCTAAATGTTTAATAAAATGCATAGTCTGTGAATATAGTTTCAGTCACTTTACCAATTTATGTCAAATTATAACAGAAACCTCTATTAAATGTCATGTCGCTCTGGGTAAATAACTACATTTATTTTTATCCACAAATATTCTGAGGCTAACAGAATTTTTTTCTCTGCAGGTACAAACTCGACCTATCAGAAGTCGGACAGGTGCCTCAAAAGGCTGAACCCTGGGAAAAATAAATAAATAAATAAAATCACTCACTGCTGCATGTTAATCAGAAATTTGTTAAATACTTGCTCTGCTATTTCCTGAAACAATACTTTGCATTTTCTCTTAATTTCTCAGTTTGCCTTTTAAATTATTATTCTCAAGAACATGATGCAGAATTCTGACTTCTAATTTCATACTGATCATTCAGAAATAAGTGCATAAACTTTACACCAGGTAGAAACAGAGATCCTTAGCTCTGCGAGGGTTGCGATTTCTGAGCCCACACTGTATGTGCCACCCCCTGCAGGCCATCCAGAACATCACACGAAACAGAGACATCGACCCCGAACAGATCGTCACACTCATATTTGAGAAGATTGATGTGAAAGGAGAAGGTAAAGGACGCTGCTTTCTGACAAACAGCTCCAACTGATACTTGTACTGTTACTAAAACTACAACATGTCAGTGGTAAATACTGTATCGTCTACTGTACTACTTGTACTGGACAACTGGAATTACTTTCAATCAGGTCCTTTACACAAGTGTAAGAAGTTCATTAGCCTTACAGCTTAGTGAATCCAGGCACATGCAACCAAGTGCTGTACAATGAGTGAGTGTTGACCTTTAACCCCTCAGGTGAGATGACATTGGAGGAGTTCATCGAGGGAGCCAAAGACCACGAGGACATCATGGACATGCTGAAGAACCTGATGGACCTGACGCCAGTGTTAGAGATCATCGTGGCGGGCCAGGTGTGATGAGAACACAGTGTTAGGTATTTTTAGTCAGATAGATATTGGATAGATACTTTATGTATTAGGAATGTTTAGTGGAGATAGGTAGCCTTAGCCATAATATGTTCTTATGTTTAATGTCATGACATGTTACTAGAAGTCTGTGAGAATGTTTTTATCTACGCACCACTTAATCAACAGACACACACATTCACACGTTGATTTGCTTCATGTTTTGACTACTGTTATGACCAGCTGCAAAGCTGGCACCAGAGACGTCTCGGTTGACGTTTCTGTGTAGTATGGGGCTAGCCCAACCGAGGGGATATAATGTATAGGCCTGTTGGGCTCAGGGTCTTTTCATCTTTCATCTGCCTGCGAGCAGTTTGGGGGTGCAAGATACCTGAGCGTGTAATGTTAGTTTTACCTGTGATCCTTTGAATAAATCAGCACTGTTTTGATGTTACTTGGACTGCCTCGTCTCTCAAAGTTAGCAATGTTAACACGAACCATATCCTACAACAGAAACAAGAGCACAAATAAACCTGGACTCGCCAGTCAGCTACTCTAACGCTAGCTTCAGATTGGAGGCTGCGTTTTGTACAGTTTGTCCCAACCAGGCATCCGTAGTTCACATCATAGCTTCAGGAAGCAGGACAGGAGGGTCAGAGAGCAGGAAGGAGCAGCTTATGTTGGTAGTTTGTTTTGGGTCTCACAAGACTCTGCAGGCTGAAGAGACATTGAGCAGCGTAGGTTTTATGGAACTCGCTTCAAGAGTCAGATGTTTAGATCGATCCCCTTCTCATGTCTGGACACCGAGTATTGAGCTACAGCCAGTAGCTGGTCAGCTTAGCACAGACCCTAGAGGCAGAGGGAAACAGCTGGCCTGCCTCTGTCCAGTGAAAACAACACCCACCTACCAACAGGCTACACCTCGTCTCATTTCATTTCTTTGAACTGAACAAAGCCAAAGCGTTCTGAAGCCAGAAACAGAAACTAACACCATCACGCGCCGTTTGTACAGAGCCAAGACATAATTCAGCCGAACTCATTAATGAAAACCTGTTGTCACGGTTACCTTGCGAGTGCTCAGTCTTAATAAGGAATACAAAATCAGTTGAAATCAAGTATTTAAATCCTACCTCTGGATGAAAGCAACATGCGAATGCTGTTACTTTAACTTTGATCTTTTCTGAGTTAGTTGTTCTGGGTCTTATTTTGAAGGCAAGGTGAAATTACTGAATGATTTTCAACCTCTACTTTTCTACAATGACGTGCGAGACGAGATCAGGAAGATAGAGGGACCTTTTGAACGTGCTTTTACAGTGAATATTGATTTTGAACTCAGACTTGATTTCTGGAGCTGAAGAAGCTGCTAAGTGACAGTAGTCCAATCAGAGCTCATCTACATGTCAGCATCGACGCCAACAGAACAAGACTGAGATTTTCAGACAGCACCCACCAGTAAAATACTAATTTTAACAAATCAGATTTTGTGTTGCCTTATTACTGAAGTTCTTAAACCCAGTGTCAATAGCACAAACCAATAAAAATAATATTAAAATCGATTTAATTCACCTGCTCTGGGAATTAAATGTTTTCTGTTGGAGAAAAAAAAAAGATGCAGAATCCATCAGTCACAACAAACATCACAGATGAAATAAAATTATCGCTTTTTATTTGAAAATACAGAAAGAAACTTTCATCATGTGTCTTACAGTTCTGTTTTGGTCCACGCTGCGTTTACTGTAAACAGGAAGTGGTCAGTCACTACATGTCGGTTTGTGCCATCCACCTAGAGGCTTCAGGTGAAGACATAGCCACACACATTTCATCAGTCCAGAAACCACAGTTCCTGCAGCTGATTCCCCCTCCTTCAGTCTGACACATTGGCCCTCAAAACTTAAAGTATTTTCATATAAATAAAAACTATTTCAGCTGAGTGGATGTTTCCAGTGGTGGGCCTTCCACACAGTCTATCCCAGAATGCATTGGTTAGAAGCACCTGGCAGGTCACAGACAGCCACGTTCACACCAACACACAATTTGTAGTCTGTAATTAAGACCGGGAGATGCACCTAATATTGATTACCTGCTGACACAGAGTCCAATCAGATACGCCTACTGACCTAATTGATGCAGTGAACTCACAGCTGCAGACTTGAAATCTGACAGACGTCATTGTCCATGAGCTGCTTTATCCAACACTGAGGGTCCTGGTTCAGAATTATAAAGCTGATCAGTTTACATTACTGCTCTGGTATTAAGAAAAACTGCTTCCTGAAGCTGACAGGGCGAGATCCTCTAGGGAGAAGACGGCTCACTCTGATGGAACTACAAAAACAAACGTCTGTACATGCCACAATCACTGCTCATGGTTTCTATTTGTCAGCTCAGAAAATCAAACCTAATTAAACATGTTTTGCAGGTTGTATTCACTTATTTTCACTTCAAATATCAGCTAAATACTTGCACTTTGCCCTGGGCCCAAACTTGCATACATATTATATAATGTTAGATTTATTGCAAAGCCAAACTTCAGAGGAGAATGTGCCACTTTAAGAAGGCTCTGATTCTTTACCGGCCTACCTGTCATACAACACAACTAACCTTCTAACCAGAGTCAGTGTCAGCTGATGACAAATTCATCATTGTTACAGTCAAACAATAACCTCTACCATCTGTGATATTTAACCCTTAATGGGCTGTACTGGAGGCTTGTAGTCTACAAAGGCAAGCTCAATACCAGCAACACTATCAGGGGTTATTTAAGGCATCACTGTTTTCCACAGTAGAAGTGGCACTAACAATGACTTGTAACTTCATGTGTAAAAAAAATTGTTGAACCCCTCTAAAAATGTGAACACTCACTAAACTCTATAGATGGTGCTGATGTGCCTGTGTTTGTCCTGTATTGACCATAATGCAGACAAACATGAAGCCAATCAGCAGGTTTCTTTACAGACTCTCGTAGCAATGCTAACTGAACCACAGAGCTTTGATAAGGCAATCAGGTGACTGACATAAAACCAAAAGCATTCGGTGTTGGATTCTGACAGCACACACAATGTTTACTATTAATGTTGAAGATCTGTGAACCGTTTCCTGTTTGTAGACTTTGCTGTACCATTGGGAAACAATTGGATGTGATGTGCGGTCTGTGTTTGGCCAATATCCACAGTTAGAAGCCAAACAGAGCCACAGCTCTAGTGCTTTTGATGAGTTTAATAAAGGATGAAGAGTTCTTTTGTCTTGACTGATGTGCACAGTGAGCAGCTGCTGTCTGGGTGTCTGCTCAGGGGCTCACAGTGCAGGTGTGTTGGGGATCTAACCTGTGACCTCTGAGGTACAGGATGGCATCTCATGGCTGTTTGGGTTTCTCCCGCTGCCTCAGCAGACTGACGTACAGACGCAGGAAGGAGTAGCAGACACCCACGGAGCAGTACACTGAGGTCGCCAGCAGGGGGAGGAAGGGCAGTTGCTGTTGCCACGGTGACAGAGGGAAGACGACCTCACATGCGATTGCCACAGCAACCAGCCCTAACAGGTAGACGACCTCCAGAGGATGGAGCAGAGGCCCCTGGGCACTGAAAGGAGAGAGGTAAAAACCTGAACAGGGAACAGATTCCTGCAGTGATCCTGATGTCTGTGCAAAGCACTATGGGTAGTGGACAGGGCTCTGCAGGTGTCAGCAAGTTAATGTAAGACGTTTAAAGATCTTTTTTTAGACCACTGAAAACAATGTAAGACTTATTTCACAGCCATACTGACAATATAGTATGAAGTAAAATCAAATGGGAATTCATGTTTTTAAGAATAAATTCTTGAACTCTGCTCGAGTGGGTTGCGCTGGTCTGGGCTTTGAGCTACTACAGGGCGGTCAGATCAGAATCCATGTGGTCATTTTAACGTCTCCTCCTCTGCACATACAGCCTGTCATCATCATTCAGTGTTGGCCCCTCACAGACCGGTAAGAGTAAACATGGAAGAGAGCAACAACAGCGACGGGGTCAGTGGAGAGACCAGAATGTTTCACATGTGGTGGACATTTACGGAGAAGCTTCTGATCCAAACTGGATGGAACATATCGTAACCCAGCGGTTTTCTGTGAATAAAACATGTTTCTTTACCTGTGGAGTTTCCTCAGAGCAGTGAAGGAGTAGATGGTAAAAATCAGCATCAGAGTGACTTTGATGGGCAACTCTGCAAAACAGGATTAATAAAAAGTTACACGTAGACCCAATGTGTTGTGTGACAGCACGTGCACAGCTGACAGAACTACAACTGTACAAATGTAAGGGTTCTGTTGGTTTGACAAAGGTAAAGCTCTTTATGAAGTCAAGCAAAAACATAACTCAACTTTGAATACAAAAACACAATTTAATGAACCCTAAAAGCAAATGAGCTTTTACTGATCTAAACAAGATGCCTCCTTCACATCTATAAGTTTCTAAGTCAACCTTTCCCTGCAGCATCAAGACAACATTCTGACAAGGAAACTGAGGGCGACACAGCAAACTATAAGCAAAACATACTTCGGAGTAGAGTTGAACTTTAAGTGCACTTGAAAGTGAACTTCACCCCTTTAAAAATTCTAACTGAGAAACTAAACAGTCAATGACAGCCGACGTGATGCCGAAAAGAGCCACAAGAAAACCAAGAGTTAAAAACAAACAAAAAGGACTTTTCAGTAACTGGAATGTAGCAACCGCTCAGTCTGGACAAACTTAATTAGATGAAGATGACACAAAGTCAGGAGAAGAATCGTTTAGCTCCCTTTGTTCTCACGTTTGCTGCTGTCGGTTTCCAGCACTCTCTTCTCTGAAACATACTTGCTCCAAATAAAAAGTGACAAACATCAGGCACTCAGTTTTCAGACTTCTAAGATTCTCTACAGATGAATTAGCAGCAGTTTAGTTTCCTCAGCTCAAACCTCCGCCCATTTGACTGGTGTTTACCTGCACAGGTGAAGAGCAGCGGGAACAGGGAATAGTGACCTGTGGTGGCCAGAACCAGGAAGATCCCAGCATCCTCTCTACTCTCCACCGCCAGGATGCTGCAGGAAGAAAAACAAATGGAAAGCTTCAGGTAAACCAGCGCAACTTTATCTCCTGTCAGAAAACTAGTCTGTGAAACCTTTATTTTTTTTATTGATGGTCTGGCTGGTAAAAATCCAGAACACGTGGATGTTGTGTCCAACCAACAGTCCAAACCTCAACATCACTGAAACTAAAGTCATTAAAATTATCAAAAGCACAAACAGGAAATCTTCACATTTGGGCGGAGCCATGACAGTAGTTACCCCTTTATTTTAATGGTCAACTGATCCACTCAGCTCTACCTGCATATACTAGAAGTACAGCTGGGTAGAAATACTCGGCTACAAGTACAAGTCTGGCAATCAAAATCCTACTTAGGCAAAAGTACACAAGTTTAATCAGTACTTGGAGTACCAAAAGTAAAAAGTACATTTTGATCACCCCCAGACATGATCAGATTATTGATCCTGATTCAATGTTTCAGCAGCTTTTTTACAACCTAGGCGTCGGGCCCCTCCAAAGGGTCACCAGCTACATCTGAGGGGTCGCCACATGACTTAGTGGGTAGGACTCAAACTCTGGACTGAATATTTGCTTTTGATGTAAAAGTAGTGCATAATTTTACATTTTCTGGTCTGAAATGAAACAGACGTCAAAGGGAAACTTCTAAAACTGCTAAAAACTTGTAGAGGTCACAAGCCAGAAAGGCTGGGAATCACTGGGTTCATCTTTAACACGTTACTGTCACTTATCCAGTCATCAAATGTTTTCCCTGATGGAAAGCTTTATCTGAAAGGAGGTGCTGATGTCTGCCAGATAATGGTGGTGCAGTGGAAAGCACTGTTTACACTTCTACTCCAGTTCACAGG
>NW_018128205.1:125958-140775 GCF_001952655.1 Monopterus albus | reverse complement strand
TAAAATTGTACTTAAATACTGTAACTTAGTTACTTCCCACTCCTGTTAAGTGCTTTCATCTGTAAGTTTATAAACTATACCAAAAGCTTCATTTGTACAGTAACTGGGAACTTGATCACTCAAATAAATGTAGCACAAATACAAAGTACCTACCACAAGTAGGTAAAGTTCTAGTACTTCAAATTTGTCCTGAAATACCCCATGCCAGCCATGGGACATTGTGTCCTTGGTAGCGCCTACTTAGGTTTCTTTTGGTCCGTACCAGACTCACTTCACACAACCACACACACTGGTTGGAAGCTCCACGCCTCCTGCTTGTACTGAGGATCCACAAATCACTGCACACAGCTGGTTTTTACTTTGCAGAGAGGTCGCATGTCCCAGTGGTAAAACCTCCACACCTTTTTCACCACACGACCACAATGAACAAAATACCACCAAGCTTCACTTCAGTAAACGTGGTGTTGTGGACAAAAAAACCCAGAAAAGTGAGCAACTTTTTCATTTTGTTTCCTTATTCTCAAGGCTGTGCACAACAATGCGGCTCACAGGCCAAGAACAGTACTGGAGTCGGAACAAAATACCACCAAGCTTCACTTCAGTAAACGTGGTGTTGTGGACAAAAAAACCCAGAAAAGTGAGCAACTTTTTCATTTTGTTTCCTTATTCTCAATGCTGTGCACAACAATGTGGCTCACAGGCCAAAAACAGTACTGGAGTCGATGTGCTGCTGAAAACAACATGAGGGGGAGCGTCACCTGAGAGGCAGGATGGCAATGAGGATGGCCTTCTCATGGACGTGCCAGCCAAACACGAAGGAGCCCAGAGCGCAGAGCAGCAGGCAGCGCAGGAAACCCCGAGCACCACGAGGGCACCGCCAGATGGACGTCATGGCTGGCTACAGAGAAGCGGAGTCAGAGAAAGAGGGATGAAAACAAAGTTTAACTGTCTGAAGTTAATTGATGTTCCTGATGAAACTGGAAGAACTTGAATGGATGCCCATAAATTATCACAGCATACATATACTTTAGGCATGTATTCATCTATTGTGCTGATCATCTCAACAGTCAGCAGTAAAAAGGTTGCAACAGAACATAACACCATCTGTGGAGATAAGGCTTCACTACACGATGCAGACAGGAACAAACGGACCTGAAGCCTAAAAACCGTCGGCGATCTCAGTGTGCACTGACACGTTTGATAGAGTTCTGCTGCGTGAGATGTGTGAAAGACAAATATACATTTAATTAAAAAACATGTCCATTGTGCAAAGACTAAGACTGGCCGTCACTTTTTATAGTGGATCAAGTAGCTCATGAAGAGTAAGGTCAGATTTAGTCTCTGCAGCTGTTCAACATCTGCTGCTGCCATGTGTTTATTAGACTGGACTGCTGAGGAACAGAGACATCCGTACTAAACAAACAAAATTTAAACAGCTAACCCAGCTCTGTTACAGTTGGCTGCGGCTCACCAGGATGGAGAGCAGAGTGCAGACGAGTGTGACAGTGGGGGAAATGGAAGGGAGGACCGAGTGCTGCATCTCCTGAACTAACCCGCCTGTCATGGTGGCTCGATGAAGTCCTGCCTCCTCCAGCAGCCTCAGACGGACACCTAGGGGAAAAAAAAAGACATACAGCACAGTAACATTCATTCAACACCACAGAGGCCAGAACAAAAGATGACGTGTCTGAGAAAAACAATGCTGTGCCGTTGTGTTTCACTCATGTTAAGAGCAGAAACCATAAATGGAGTTGTATTAAGTAATTCCTATTGCCCAACATCTAGAAAACTTTGGCAAATAAGTTTCCCCAACAACAGTGACACGTCCCTTAAGATATTAAACCAGGAATAATTCTTACATGAACGAAGTGTTCATACCTGTAATGTAAAATATCACTGAAACAAAGTACTGTGCACACTATGGAACAGTGGTAGAAGAAGTACTCAGACCACAGTATAAAAATACTCTGTTACAAGTCCTGCATTCAAAACGTTATTTAAGTACAAAAGTATTATCAGCAAAATGTACTTATAGTACCAACAGTACCAGTACTTGTCCTGCAGAACGGCCTGTGTCCCAGTAATGTCTCTGATACTACTGGATCATAGTGACTGATGCGTTACTGTGTCCATCACTTTAATGCTGCAGCTGGTAAAGGTGGAGCTGATGTTAACTACCTTATATACTTATACTGTGAAGTACTTTCCATCCTACTGGGTAGCTGGTGGATTTTCCACCAGGACCAATAGAGTCTGATGATTCTACTGTGTTTGGTTTGATCCATCTGATTCTGGAAAGGAACTGAAGTTATCAGGTACACGGAGTGCCGTAAAAAGTACACGGTTTGTCTGACATGGAGTGAAGTCACAGTATGAAGTGGCAGGACATGGAAATACTGAGGTAAAATACAGATACCTAAGAACTGCATTTCTGTACCGAGTAAATGTACTGAATTACTTTCCACCAGTAATATCTAAGTTTTGCAAAGAACTCATGATTATTCATTAAGCAGATGTTATTCAGTACCTGGATCTGTAACAAATAAATCGAACCATTTCAGAGAATGAAAGGGGCTTTTTCTGGACTGAGCAACAGAAATTTCTTAACAGAAAAAGAACCAAGTGATTCAACTTCTACTGCTCAGACAAACACTGCCAACATCATCAGTCACTACGTCACAAAGATGACCTGTTGGATCTGGTTGGCCATGAAAGAAAAAAAACTTTAAGATTCACACAGCATCCAATGTCCTATTTAATACGTTGTCTTCACCGTGGCACATACTGGAGCATCCAGTCTATAAAAAGGACACAGTTACTGAAACCAAGTTTTTGGCTCAAAGTACAGTGACCTTCACAGGAAGCGGAGTCTCACCAAGCATGACCAGGCCTTTGTCCAGCAGGTTGTACAGGGCCCAAATGTTGGGGGCCCAGTAGGCATGGCAGAGGCCCCGCTTAAAGGGGAAGAGTCGGGACAAGACCTGAGGGAGCTGACCCTGAAACACAACATCAGGAAGTGAGCACTGGCAACAGACCCCAAACCTACAGTAGGGCACATTTCCTGTGAAGTGGCAACATGAAGCTGACCAGACTGAATGTTTATTTTTGAGGGAATGCTTCCTTCAACTCCTCTGTTGTGAGTTAACACTTTGTATAAAGCACCTGCATTCACCTTCCCATAATCCTCAGCAACAGTTCTACACACATCCGGATTTCCTGCTGTTCACTCCTTCCCATAATCCTCAGCAACAGTTCTGCACACATCCTAATTTCCTGCTGTTCACGGCAGACTCACTGCTGTGTATTAGCCAAACCTATGTACACTGTAACCTTATCAGGATGAGTTGGGGTTCGGCAGTGTCTAACTGAATGAACGGAGACAGAGAAAGACTCCACCCACCATTGCAATGAACGGGCCGAAGGACAGAGCGAAGACAGAGGCCACGATGCTGCCCAGAGCCAGCAGACGGAGTGGACTGAAGCTCCTCCACCTGACAGAACCATCTGCACAGACACACACAGCCACTGTTGTTACCGACAAAACTTCCAGTAAATTCACACGTTTGCTGCCTCTGGACCAGGTCTCGGTTTGGCAGATCATGGCTCAGGGTGCTGACAGAGCAGGGAGCATCACAAACCTACGAGTATATGCGTTTGTTGTCAGGTGTGTGTCGGACCTTTGTTATTCTGAGCGAAGCAGTGACTCCTCAGCAGGTAGATGCCGTAGGCCGGAGCCACGTACAGGTAGATGTGCTTCAGGTTGAGCAGGATGGAGAAAAGCAGTGCCCCCTTCAGGTGCTGAGACTGTCCAACGCAAAACCAGAAATGAACTGAATTGACTGTCACACATTCAGAGCCTGTCCAATGTTAGCGTTATGTTAGATTCATGTTTGTACCTGCAGGTGTTTTGCAACCGACAGCAGCAGGAAACCAAACAGGAAGCCGTTGTACTGGAAGTGAATGTCTGAGGGGAAGATGTGAAGGAAGTTTCATTGCTGTCATCATGATGAGGTTAATGTGATCACTGATACTAGTCAACTGGTTAACTCACACCAACACAGACAGAAATGTCCAGGTGTTATTTTGAATTTAATAAGAATCAAAATGCACAAAGTGAATGTCAGTGTGAAATCTGTAAGTTCAAAGCTGCAGCTTTATAACCTGAATGATGCTGATTAACTCAATTAATTTTCAGGTGTTACTCTCTTTGCTGAGAACAGGAACAACATCTTGGAGCTGTGTGCTGGAAAAAGACGGCCTCCTGTATTCCCTGAGGAAGAAACCTGCCCCCCAGTGCAGCAGCGTGGCTCACTGGCAGGGGGCGGGGGGGTTAATAGCTGGTGGACAACAGTGGAGGTCTATGGCACAGAGCAATGAGCTGAACCAGGGTCTGGACTCACCCACATTACAGTGAGGACACCACGTTCACTGGTGCTGCTGGTCTCTGGACGGGGCTTGAAACACAAACAACACCTAAAGCTATTCTGCAGAGTTTTCTTGTAAACAAACTGTTGATGTAAATTCAGCCTTATTTGTACTGAGGTTTACAGCCTACTTTCTCTTTCCTGTCTTTGCTGGGGCAGTGCTGTATACCGCCACATTACTTCCAGCTACAGATCGGTGGGAAGCTGTGAAGCCGCTGGCCGGAATGTGAACAACGTGCACGTAGGACCCACTCATAGGAAAAAAAGCAACCAGAGGTCCAAACTCCAGACCTTTAAGGTTTAAACCAATTTTAAGGTTTAAACCAATAAACCAGTTTGCATCACCGCAACTAAATCAGCCTCTTGTCAGCTGAAGGATACGGTCGACAATGAGGAGGCCAAAGTTCCAGAGCAGCAGAACAGCCAGGATGAAGGACGGCCGGTGCAGATTGTCCCGAGAGCGTTTCTGCTCCTGAACACACCTGCAGCACCTGGAGGAGGATACAGCCAATCAAGAACAAGCAACTTGAAATTGGGTGCACTGGAACACATTAGTTCCAGTGTTAGTTCATTTCTGAGAAAGGTTGTCTTTTAACGTGATTTTAGCCTAATACAGTGAAGCCGCTGTAATCGCACTGACACCAGTGACACATGGAAATAAGTGTCTAAAATACTGAACTAAGTTCAGCTCCACATCAGGGGCCCTGTGTCCATACCACCCCTGCCTGCCCCTGTAGACAACAACACTGCTCTGCCTATGGGATCGATGGAGGTGGAATAAGAGATGACACAGCCTGAAGGCTGCACTCAGACTCTGGACTCACTCTCTGGTAGCGTAGATAAAAACCACATCTGTGAAAATCACTGACAGCCTCTGGAAGAGCACAGTGGACGGGCTGGCATAGTTCAGGTTCTCCACCACCAGCATGCTTCTGTCAAAGTGCTGAGCCACATGGGAAAGACCAAACTCGAACCAGGCGAACAGCGGAGGGTAGTCCAGGGTCCACTCGGATGTGTTCTGCAAGGGAAAATACAGGGATTAGAGCAAAACTACAAAACGCCATCATTTTTTACCTTCATCGTTTCTATGGAATTTCTATGTTTACTTCAGTAAAGGATCTGAGTACTTCTTCCACCAGTGACAGATTATAAACAGATAAAAACAGTCATCAGTTTCAGTCCTGGCGGGTGTTTCCTCATCTCTCCTATGTGACAGTAGAGCATAAGAATGACTGAAACCAGATGAGCCTGCACTCATCTGGTTTCAGTCGCTCCACCAGACATTGGATTAGCAGGGACCTCAGTTCCAGTTCATCCTACAGATGTCTGACCAAGCGCCTCCTCTGACACACTGACCTCATAGTACCACCTGGACACCGGCAGACTGTGTGTGATGGCCAACCAGTTCCTGTGCACCTCAAAGTCTGTGGAACGACTGACAGACAACAGCATATAGACAACAGGTCACTCAAACCAAACTCCACAGAGAAAACTGCCATTTTAATGTACACTCACTGGTAACCACATGAAATAATTTTGGGAGTGCTTACCAGCAGTGACCTAACAACACTAAATAAAACCAGAAATGTACCGACTGTGTGGCTGCTCCTGTAATTGTATTAATGTCAAGTAGGAACTACTGACTCAAGTCTTCACTTGCAAACTGCTAAATGAACGACATCTAATTTAAAGCACATATAAGAAAAAGACAAAGATGATAATCATTTAGTATAAGTGCCATGGCCAAAGTGTTATAGGTTGACTAATAACCAAGGTAAAAATGTAACCATACAATACAAGGCTGTGGAGGTGCTTGATGGGATGAATGTTGTAGTTATTAGGCTACTGACTCTGATAACCTACTTTGTTGTATTTATAACTGGAAATTAAAGCGGCATTAAATAACTTGTCCCTCTACTTTTTGACCATTAAGGGCAAAGTGAGAGTCCAAACAAACTCAAGCAGTATCCCGCTCCTTTTCGCCCCTCCTGCCATGTTTCTGACACTAGGTCACGACAGCTGGAGTCGGCTGTGGCAGTCAGGCAGCCGGCATCTCATCACCAATTCCCCTGGTGATGCTGACCACCTGACAACCTTCTTATTATTTGTGCTGTCACTGTTTGCATATGGCTTTGAGTTTCATCATTGCCTATTAAGTTGTATGTACCATTTAGTTTATCCTTATTACTTGAATTCAGTTTCATTTTCTATCTATTCTACTTTTATTCTATTTTAGTTTCTTAAATAGTATGGGCACTCAACATTAGGTGAGAGAGAGAAACAGTTTTTCGATTTTTCTGTATGTCCTGCACATATAGTGAATTGACAATAAAAATCTTTGACCTTGATCATGATACAGTACTAATGTTCCGGCCGCTATCACATCGCGTTCAGTGTTCGATACCTGACACATATAACCTGATAAAGTAACCGTGCGCTGTACGTTAAACAAGAAAAATGTCACGTTACGCTTTGATAGTGTCGGTTAAGCAGGAAGACAACAGGTTTTTTTACTTGATTTATCAGAATTTGTGCTAAATCTTCATTAACACAAGTTTAAGGGAAATAGCCTCAAATGAAACGATTTTTCTGACAAGTTCGGTTCTACTCAAGTATGTTTCTGCGGACCTAACCCTTTAGACGAACAAAGATATAACAATTTAAAACCTTAACCAGAAATATTTCAGGACGACATAGTTAGCTAATTGCTAACCAGTGAGAAACTTCGCAAATTAATTTTGAAACGATCGTCAAACTAAAAATGGCGCCATCTTGAGGCTGTTTGGCTACATAAACCGGTTCGACAGATATTAACACGTCGAGTTAATGTTATAGCAACCCCCCCTCACTTCACATAAATTAAAATATAAACGCTACACACATAGATTGTTTTCCACAGGCTCGCCTAAAATTAATGCTTAAACAACTTCCTTAACATTAATATTTAACGTTCGTTAATTTAAAGTTATGTTTCTGGCTTGTAGCAGTTAACCGGATGCTAACAGGCTAAATTACCACCTATCCACGACACTATCGTCCTGACGCTGCACCACAGAATGAAACTAGTCCGCATCAAAATATTTCCACTCACTAGGCATTGATGAATAGACATTTAAGGAGAGAAACTCCCAGTGCTAACACTGGAAACCAGTTCTGACTGTCTGCCACAGGCGCCGCCATGACACCAAGTCGTTAATTTTGTAAGCACAACTTTATTGATACCGCCGCGGTGGACAGTCTCCACAATGGATTCCCGTTCCGTGTTATTTTTGGTAGTTCTGATACCTGCAGAGACACAAACGACTACTCTTTTTGCGTGGAACAAATACTACCATCTGTTACTGAGGTAAAAGTAATAATAAATAGTACAGTTACTTTTGTACCTTAACTTTTAGCATTAAAATAGACTATGTTACCACATCGACTCTATAAACAGAATGTCAATGGACAAGCACCAGTAGGCTACTTATTACGCATAATGGCCTGTAATTAATGATGCATTAATTTGTTCATCAGTTTAAAATTGCTGGTAAAAAAAATTGATTTTCTGTAATGCGTAGAATAAATAAATATGGATAAACTCTTAAAACAGCTTTGTAGGGGTAAAAGGTGGTTAGTGAATGTAGTGCAGTTGAAGTATTTATAAAATGGGAAATACACATACTGTATAAAGTACCTCGGAAATGCACAGAAGTACAGTAGTACTGAGTAAATGTTCACCAGTAGGGGGCGCTGTCTCGTGATTTGTCTCTGACTACCTCCATGACGTGTTTGTTTATAGCGACCCCAAATCATCAACATTCAACATTCCGCAAGGCAGTAAAAGGAATGAGGACGGTCGGTCTGCACTCAGTCTCCAGGTAGTGATCTAACACTCCAGCGTTTTGTTTTGACACGAGTTGGACCCTGTTCCCTTTTTTAAAACCCGACGCGAGAAATACAGCAGCTTCCGGGATGAACGCGCTGCTGTGGCGGTGTCACCTCCGGCGGTTGGGAACCTGGAGAGGTGAGAGAAAGTTACCCACGAAGAATAAGCAGCTCTGAAATGGCACGAGACAAAAAGTAACTGCACCCAACTTTAACCATAACAGTGGTGGGGTACAGCTAAAGTACAGTATGCATAGTGCAGCAGAGGCAGCAACTTTAAATTTCACGCTATTCCTTAAATTTTGTAAAAGACTCCAAAAGCAGATAAATGTGTACCCGTGTGTGTGGCAGGTTTCCATGTGACAGCACCTGTGATGAACTTTGACCTGAGGAAAGTCGACCTGACGCCTCTGGAGCAGCGAAAACTCACCTTCGACTCCCACAACATGGTGACAGAGCTGGAGAGCAGCGGTAAGGAAACACACTCAGAATAAAAGAGGATGTTTTAACCTGGTCAGCAGGATGCCAGACCCGGTCCTGCAGCAGGACAGAGACTAAAGTCTCCTGAGGGGAGGCAAAGACACTGAGCGAGGTGGATTAAAGTCCAAACTGGTCCCGAGTCAGTGTGAACACACAGAAACACGTTGGTCTGACTCGGTGTGATGTCCACCTCCCGAGCATCTCGCCACCTCTGATGTCCCTCCACAACAAACCTCCATGAACCCAGAGAGAAACCAGAGGAACAGAGGCTGCAGAAGCTGCCTGAGACTCCTCCTGTTTCTAGGTTTCCCTCAGTGTCCCATTGATCCAGTGGCTTGACCCAGTGGCAGCTGTGTGGACGTCCACACAGGAGCTGTTCACTGCTCAGTCTGCTGCTGCTGATAACTCGGGCTGCAGCTAGTGATTGTGTGGATGCTGTAAAGTAGGGGTGGCCAAGTCCTCAAGGGCCGCTGTCCTGCTTGTTTTCCAACTATCCCTGCCTGATCTGTTGCTGATTACCTGGCTCAGGTGTGTTCAGCCAGTCAGAAGCTGGAA
Source organism: Monopterus albus (assembly GCF_001952655.1). Lineage (NCBI taxonomy): Eukaryota > Metazoa > Chordata > Actinopteri > Synbranchiformes > Synbranchidae > Monopterus > Monopterus albus. Next base: position 131,449 of record NW_018128205.1, on the reverse strand, counting down.
GATACCAATTCACTTTATCTTTCCTCATTCCACTTTCATCTAAGATGGTATCTTCCAGCAGCAGACCGAGCTGGTCTAATCCATAAATCAACTGATCCATAAAGTTTTGCAGCTTTACTTTCAATTTGACCAAATGTCAAAAACAGGATGAAAAACACGTCTATAACTGAGTCGTCAGTTTCTCACAGCAGTATTTGTTTCCTGTTGCTCAGGATTCGAGAAGCGTCAGGCAGAGCTGATCGTGTCTGCTCTGGTCACTCTGACCACAGCCAACATGGACATCGTTTATAAAGACATGGTGACCAAATCGCACCAGGTAGGATGCTACACTTCCTCCAGAGTGGTACCTGTGTGTGCAGGTGGAAACTCTCCTGCTGTGCTGTTGTTACAGGAGATCGTCCTGCAGCAGATCATGGCGCACCTGGACTCCATCAGGAAGGACATGGTGATCCTGGAGAAGAGCGAGTTCGCCAACCTCCGCTCTGAAAACTTAGTACGTGATCACATGTTCCCTCACATTGATTTGTGATCAGTGCTTCTGATGGGCAACAAGGGCAGTTGTATCCGCACCAAGGTAAACCTAGAGCACAATGTGTCCGACAGGTGAAGACTGGCTGAAGCTACTGTTATCATTTATGTCCAGTCCTTCATATTACGCTGCAGTGACTGATTGCCATGGTTTTGGACCCAAATGCAACAGAAGTGAATCAGGGAATCAGTCGTTCTCATTTAAATTAGCTTTAGCAGAGGTCAGAGGTGAGCTGCCACTGCCAGGTACGTGACAACACAGGAGGTGACAAACAGGAAAGTGAGGGTGGTGGCAGAGGGTGGGGAGGTCACACAGGTTGGACAAGGAGCAGACACCTGACCAGGTCCGAGGCGTAACAACCGTTCACACACAGCAAGTCAACAGCTGGTGCAGACAGGGTCGGATCCACCTGGAGAAACGGGCTGTAATGCCGGACAGGAGTCTTAGTGGCCTTTACACTGCCTCTTTGTCATTGTGTTGTGTGTTTCTGTAGTTGTTTGTGTCTTTGCAGTAATTCACACCTGTTCTCTGCAGGGATCTGATTTACTATAGTACAATGTGCAGTAAGTGAAGTAGTGTTGGCAGGAAACTTGCAGCTGTGAAGACTCAGTTTTCCACAGATTTCACCAAAACCTTATTAAACTCACCGGATGGCTTGTCTCTGCTTCCTGCAGAAAATGAAGCAAGAGCTGGAGCAGCTACAAAACCGACTGCAGGTGAGAAGTGTCAGTGTTTGTTTTCACTGTTTGGTAAAGACAAAACCTAATGTGCAAAGAGAGAACACAAGCTTATTACCTCTACATACAAGTATGTTGATATGAAAGAAAAACCTAATTACACTGTAAAAAAGCAGCATAAAATGGTAAAACTCAAATGAAAGAACTGTTCAAAGTTGTGCTACAAGAGCTGAGAGGAGGAGACGTATGAAGACACAAGTGGCTCCATGGATGTGGAGCCTGAGTCTGGTCTCTGCTCTCGGGGGTCTGGGCAGAGTGAAGACGACCTGAAGCAATGCGGAACATTTCACATCTTTCCAGAGAACCGCGAATGTGTTGTAATGCATTCAGGGATGTATTTCTGTTTAGGAGGAGAGTCAGAAAGTCCGAGCAGAAACCAAGTTGGACATCAACCTGGAGAGAAGCAGGATCTCGGACATGGTGAGTGTGAGGCGACGTGTTGAAGGGCCAGTATAATCTAGGAGAGACAAACAAGCCTCTGAGTTTGTTTAATGTCCAGGTTTAGAGAAGAGACCGAGCTGATCACAGCTTGTTCTGCTGCTTGTAGGACACAGGTTGTGTTTGTTCCTGCAGGTAACTGTGTGTTGTTCTGTCAGTTTACTGAACAGGACAAGAGGCTGATGGAGGTCAGCACGGACTTCCATCACAAGGTAAACCCACCGGATGACACTACAATAGGCTACTGCCATATTAAACCACTGGATGAAGGGGCAAAGTTTCCAGGTGACACCATGTGTCCACGACCTCTGTATTTATTTGTAGCTTTGCAGGGTGAGGTGTGATTAGTTGTTTTGGATGTGCCCTGTGTTGTCAGAAAGCTGACCTTGAAAACGACAACATAGAGATCAACAAGAAGATTGACCTACAGGTGGCCTCGCTCAAAACTCTCCTGGAGTCTCTGAAACTGGACACAGCCCGCTACCTAGCAGGTAACCAGACTCAACTGGACCCAGGCCACTGGTGTAAGCACAGAGCAGGGCTGGAGCCACATCGCAGGCCTTAGCGCTCAGATCTGACCTTTTTGTGTTGGTGCTTCACAGCCATGAGTGTGACTCTCACACACATATCAAACATGTAGCTGTGGTGTACACACAGCTTTACAGATTGGATAGGAATTGGCTTTAGGAGCGCATACGCAGGTGGCTCAGATCTGGTCTGAGGACACCTGGTTTGGTCTGTTCACACTGCTGTGGACACACAAGGTCTGGGATGTGGCAGCATTAGAGCAGAGCTACTTGTAGACACAATCAGTGATAACAATATTCATGGTGTGTGGGAGGTTTGTGGCTGAAGGTCTTCTCTCTCCTGGGTTCCCACTCAGCGACGGTGTTCACCTGCCTCGCCATTGCTCTGGGGCTGTACCGGCTGTGGAGGTGAAGGGTCCATGTCGGCGCAGAGACCGTATGGACACCTGCGACACAAAACCCGCAGGTTTGGAAACGTCTGACTCATGCTCAGACTGGGCCAGTGTTAAAGAAGAATCGAAGTGTGTGGAGACTCAGTCGGCCACTAATAAGCTGAACCTGATCGAGACACGCTGTTGATTCCCTGTATCAAATAAGGAAGAGAGAAACAGCGGGTGTAAGCCTCAGACTGAGAGGCTCTCTGGGCCTTGTAACCAAGTGACCACGACATGCTGCAGATGCTTGTGTGTAACACTATAGATGTACCGTTACAATTGTGAGAAGGCCAACATAAAATGTATTAACAAAACCAATAAACCTGTCTGATCTTATTTACGGTCTGTTCCTCTGTTAGCTGCCAAAAGCAGAACAAAGTGACCACGATCCTGTTTACTGACGCTCAGTGCCACCTTACTCTGAAAATGGTTCTGGGTTGTTGCCCAGGTTGATATCTGGTAGTACTTCTGTACTTTTAACACTTTCAATGCAGTACACTAGTACTTTCACCTTCCACCTCTAGTGACATCACAGTCATCTCTACAGTTTGAAGACAAGGCTGAAGCTTCAGCTTGTTATGCCTACACCATGTACTCCACAGTTAAATGAACTAAGTTTAAAGGCATCTTGTACCTTATCACAGTCCCTCCAGCATTTGTCCAAACATATTTATTAGTACAATACTTTGTGCTACAGTCCTTCTAGGAATTCACAAGTAGTACTCAAATCCCTTAAGTACTAATACCACAGTGTAAAAATACTGTTAAAAGTACTGCTGACCCATACGACTTCAAAGGCTTGGAAAACAAACCAGTAACAAAATGAAACCAGACAACAGGATGTTGAAACCCAATGAACCTTTATTTTTACTCTTCAACCTAAATGACAATAAAACTGAGCATTAGTGAGCCAATCACAATTCACACAAACATAAGTTTTAGACTTTTATTGAAGCTGAAAGAAAAACGAAGCAAGCGTCGAGTCAGATCCCGAAGAGCAGTGGAGCCTTCAGTCGTACAATCTGATGCTTACCTTGAACGCAGCCACAAATAACTCCTCACCTGTAGCTAGCTGTCACTCAACCCATCAACTATTTATAGCCAATGACAGGAGCTGTTGATTCAAATCAGTTACACCAGAAATACCAAAAATACTTTAATTTATAAATTAAATCATGTACAGCTCATAGCCACATGAAACAAAACATCTCTTTGCTTTTTAATAAACACTTCCAGTTCAGTTTTTATTTACAGACAGACCTGAAATGGCCGCACAGAATCCAAATACAAAAATGTATTGAGGCGTGCACTGTTGAGGACCCGGCCCCCGCCGCACGCTAAAACTATCTCCTTTCCCGAGAGTGAGAAGGTGCAGGAGCAGTGTGGTCACAGTTTGTCTTCTTCTGACTTCACTTGGTCTGGTTCAACCTGCTGCTCTTCTTCTGTTTTCACCTCAGGATGCTCGCCGCCCTCACACTCCGCCTCCTCTTTGTCTAAAGAACTGGCCATGTTACAGGAAGTGCTCTCTTCTTCTGTCTTTACAAAGGCGCTCAGCGGGTGCTCGGCCAGCACCTTGTTGGGCGACGGCGTGATGTCAAGGTACGACGACGTCTGAGGAGACAAGAGAAGCAGCTCACACACCTGAAGCTTTCATCACTGTTCACATTTATACTGTGAGCTGCTGAGGTACTTACATTTTTATAGTCTTCAAAACAGGAGGGATGGAAGTTCTGTGCAAAGAAACAGGTCAGTCAAACACTGCAGACAAAATGACAACAAAACCTTTGACTGGCAGCAGACCATGTCAATCCCATGTCACTGGACTATGAGGCACTGAAGTCAAACCCCAAAACGGCAGATGATCTGGAACCTGACTGGGGCTGAAATCGTTTCCATCCTCTTTAATCTGCAATTTCCTTCAGAATCTTCTAGTCCATAAAATGGCTTCATACAAAGACGACATTTTCCAGTGTCTTACTGTATCCGATTACGGATTCAAAACAAATAGTCTGTCACCCCAGTTTGTTGGGTACACTCAACAAACTGAAGCAGAGAATTTGGGGATTATGACTCAAAACAATTCACCTTGTTAAGCTATGAGCCAAATGGCTGCTGAATATCTTCCAGCTGATTAGTCGATCAGCAGATCACTACAGCTTTACTGGACATTTTATTCCTCAATAAAATACATGAAAACATTGTTAAAAGCTTCCCACAGTCGGCGCCTTCAGTTTCTAAAGGTCTCTTCTGTTCAGGTCACATGACCTCAGGCTGAGTGTGTACCGCTGGTCGGTGGACCGGTTCAGGTCTGAACCTGACAGAGGAGCGGAAATAGAAACGAGTGTCTGCCAGTTGTGTAGCTGTTGTACCTTGTCATCAACCCTGATGGCGTTTTTCAGGAACCAGTCCTCTTCCTCCTCCACCCAGTACGTCTCAAACGGCTCCTGGCAGATTTCACATGACTGCAGGAGGAAACACACAAACACACCATGACCAGCTTGACTCCTCTCACACACGCTGACATTTTGTTGGCCACAGTGATTCAGTGTAAATCATTTCACTGAGCAGAACATGAAACGCGAAAACAGTTTGTTCCTGCACTCGGGGTTTGGCACCACAAGTCAACAAAATAACACGACTAAGCTGAATAAAAGCCTGTTTGATCAGTCTGATGATGCTCACAGCCTTTTCTTCTGAAGGCCGTCCCTGCCATGCTCTCTCAACACCAAGGACAAATCGCAAGTCTGTTACACAGCAGGCCTCTGACTGGCTGCAGCTCTCAGCCTGTGCCCCGAAGCCTGACCCACCCCCCCACCCCCCACAAGT
>NW_018128205.1:122112-125749 GCF_001952655.1 Monopterus albus | reverse complement strand
TCTCACGCTCTGGAACTCCCTCTCCTTGGCTGCCGCCTGGCTCTTCTGAACCTCCTCCTCATTCTCCTTCTCAAAGAACTGACTCTTGGCTCGCTCCTCCAGGTCAGCAATCTCCTCAAACTCGATCCAGTCCTGACGGGGAAACACACACAAATGATGTCAAACATCAGGACAGACAGGGCTCCGTGTCAGTCTGAAGGGTAGGTGTGGTTCTCACCGTGAGGCTGTAGTACCAGCGGCGGTGCGTGACCTTCTTACTGGCGACCTTGCCGGCATGGTTCTGTCTGAAGTGCCAGTCCAGGTGGTCGGCATACATGTCGGTCTGAGCAGTGGTGAACCTCATGCTGCACAGGCAGCACTGGTTCCCTGAGTACAGCTTGGTCACAATGCTCTCGTAGCGCCTGTGGGGACACAATAACATACACACTTTAACTCAGCTGTTGTAAACCAAAAGCCTATTTCTGACAGTGGATTACTAAGACCAGTACTGATCTGAGACCACAATGGAAACGGCTGTGCTGGGATTCACAAACAGGGAATGAAGCGCTATCGGTCAGAGATGTCCTTTAACTTTGGTGCTAGTTTTTCACATGTTCACAAAGTCGCTCCTGAAGATGCAACATCGACCTCAGCTGTTCACGTGAAAATGAGCAAAGAGCTGAGAGAGGTTCAGACTCCAGCTAATGCAGTGTGACTGTCACATGGTCTGACTGAGAGATGCAGGCATCAGCCTTTCCTAACTTTGTAAAACAATATGTACCAGATTAACATATAGATGTACTGAATTGTTATTACTAGAGTAATAAATAATTGTGCACTGGCAGCAACTTGGAGTAGCATTCAAAATAAATAGGACTCAAACTTCCTTGTCAGCATTGAGTGCAAACACAAATTCAAAATCCAATATAAAAACAGCAGCTGAAACAGACTAAACAAGCAGCTTGACTAATTTCAAAGAAACACGCCTCTGGTCAAGCTCTTCCTTCATGGCAAACCTAGTTGCTGATGTGTGTTACATGAAGTCTTTTACTTGGAGCAGCACTATGAAGTCAGCATCCAGAGGGACAGTTGAACTTGAGTGTGACCTGGGGCAGACGTCAGAGTTCCAGATGTCTGTGGTGAAGCTCGTTGCTTTTACACCTTTTAACTTTTCTGATACGTTTTGCACACTTCCTTGTACGGCTCAGGCAGAGCACCCTGAAACATATTTTCATGATAGTACACTGTACCTTGGTTCCAGGTGTTCCAGTAGGTGACAGAAGCTTTCATTTTCAACGGCTGAGGGGTTGTGCATCCAAAACATATTCCAGAACCTTCTGTTATTTGTCACTTTGACGCAGTTATTTGGAAGTTACTCATGTCTTTGCAGTGGATCTGCCAAAGTTAACTGAGCGGTCGTATCGTCTCCTCTTTTTTTGTTCAGCTGCTAACACCACCCATCACGACATTTCCTCTGCAGATACTACAAGTAGCCATTGAACTCATCACATAGCAGGCGTGAAATACCTCCATACAGCTGAGTCTTTGGCTCTCTCCATGTCGCTATGAGTCAGGTCTACTGGCATGCTGCTGACGCATGACATAGCTAACATAACATGGAATCAAAGCCAACAGATTGGCCCCGTTATCCGATACCAATATCGGATCACTGCATCCTTGGTCTGGCAGTTGACTGACTGTTTCAGGATGTGTACTCACTGTTTCATGTCATCGATGGCGAAGCTGGTAAGGTCCGGGACATCATCTTCCTCCTCCTCCACCTCCACCTCCTGCTCCTGCTCCTCCTCCTCCTCCTCCTCCACCACAGGTGGGGGTGCTGGAGTTGTGGAGCTCGACTCTGCAAAAATAAACAGGGTTTTTAAAACAACCAAATGAGGTCACGGCTCAGTTGTCTACAGGGCAAGTCCTGGCCACGACATCAGCTGCACTTCTCAACAGCTTTAAATAAACTTTTGTCTTCTCTCACAGAATCTGCGTCCTCACCACGATACATATGAGACTAAGGCCTTTTAATACAACCGCGACTTTATAACAGCTGTATCAATCGAAGAACGATTGCGTACAAGGAGTACTACTCATACAGTTACTGACCTTTATCACATTTTGTCAGTACTGTATAAAACGATCATCAGTGGATGTGACCTGGATTATGGAGCAGGCCTCTGCAGCAATTGCCACATGGCTCAGTCCGAAGACCACAATGGTACAAAACAGAGCCACAGTACTGTGTTGTCTGTGTGCAGGGACCATTGCCTCACAATGCATCCACAGTTGGGCTTAGACAGGTGGCAGAAAACAGAGCTGAATGAACACATTTAAGAATTAAGATTTTGCTCATTTTAGACTAATTCTCTGGCCTTTGTTGAGGGAATTCAAAGCTATGTAAGACAGTTAGACAAGTATTGACCATTCAATCACTTACCACTGCTGGTGCTCAGAGCAGCGTCGGGCTGAGAGGGTTTGATGATGCCGGTGGAGATGAGTTTGGACAGCAGGTCGTTGACGTCAACCTGCCCGAAGTGGTTCTCCGGAGGGACCTGCTGAGCTGCAGTGACACCACAACAACCAGCCACCAGTTAGAAACACTACAGTCTTTAACAGAGCCTACGTAGGAGAGATCTGGATGTAGTGCGAACATGGCTGGAAGTCACCAACTTTAAGTGAAGATCTATTGTTGTTACCAGTGACTGTGGAGAGTTATGCACTGACCTCCATTCAATTCTAACTGTTTTATTTCATGCTGTTTATGGTCTTAAAGGGAACAGACTGCCAAAGAGTGCATGTGTACAAGTTAAAGTCAATCAGGCTGAGGTGCAGCATGTCTGGGTCAGACTCCACTTACCCGGTGGTCTGAAAGGCACTGGGTTCTGAGGTAGGAAGGGCTGGTTCACGTTTCCAATCATGTTCACCTGAAAACACCAAGACAAGATGAACACAGCGTCAGTACAGTAGGAAATGCCTCTCAGTATTAATGTTCATGACCAGAGCAGAGTTTGAGAACATGGCAGCTATTATAAGGAATCCTGCTGCTAATTATCTTATTTTGAAATCTGCTGAACTGTTCATCATCAGTCACATATATAAGTTTTTAATTACATTGTGATGTTATTAAGTAAAAATACCAGCAGATACATCAGACTGATCTCTCAAAGAAAGATCATTGCCCCCCGAGTGTAATCATGACTGGCAGGTGTGTGGCTCACCGGCTGCTGCATGCCGACAGTGGGGGGAGCAGGGTTGTAGAAGGGGGCGGGGGCTGGCTGCATGTTGAAGTTTCCCCCTTGCTGCAGGTTTGGTTGTGCTGGGAACGTCATCGGCCCTGCAGGGAACTGAGGGTTCATGGGATCTGGAAAACGCTGGGGGGCCATGTTGAAGTTCTGCTGGGGGCCCATGGGGTTCTCATAAACAGGTGGGGCCATTTGCCTCATGGGGGGCTGCAGGTTGTGTTGGGGAAACCTGGGAGGCCCCTGCTGGCCAGGGGGACCCTGAAACCTTGGGGGCACAACAGGAATGTCAAACCTGGGACCTTGCTGGCCGGGACCCTCGAAGTGACCGGGACCATCAAACCTCATGGGTCCCATTTGGTTGTGAGGACCCTCGAAAAGCACGGGTCGCTGCTGCTGGAAGCCCATCGTGT
>NW_018128205.1:93141-121544 GCF_001952655.1 Monopterus albus | reverse complement strand
ACACTGCCAGGGAGTGGAGGCCCCTCGGGCCTCCGAGGGTCAGGGTGCAGGGCGTACCTCCGCGGAGCGTCATAGCCACTCTTCTGTTCCTCACGCTGGCGCTCAGTCAGGGGCGAGTTCCACTCTCTCTCACCTGGAAGCAACAGATACAAGCTCATCAAAACATTTTTGGACTCCTGCGACTCTTTCAGTGTCAAAGACCTCTGGTGTGTGACTCAAAATAACTGAAGGTTATTTAAGACAGAAACTACAAGTAGCACATTGAAATAAGCACTAAGAGGAAACTAAAGAGGATTTCGTTGTCCTAAGCTTTTCTTCTCTAATTTCTGACTACAACCTGCAGCCTCCTGGGAGGCTGTCTGTGATGAGCATGAGCCCAGCTCCTAATTAAATGTGTAAACTGTGATCTCTTTAGAAGAATCTCTAACCCTGCTGAAGCGTCAAACCTACCCATACCGTCTCCACCGCTCATTGTCACTGTTCGAGACCCTGACACCCCGCAGCTCCAGAACCTGACCTCTGACCTCTCTGTGGATAAAGACGACAGATAACAAATAACATTCTCCTTCACAGATCAGGTTAAACAGATCAACACTTCACAGGGAGAGTGCTGGGAGCAGTCAACTCACTTGACTCTCTGGTATCGACTCGCCTCCTGAAGCGAAGGCCCTGCAGAGACTTCAGAGGGGGGAACTCTTTGCCATGGTTGTACTCCTCGATCATGGGGCCTGGCGGAGGGCGGGGCTCTTCACTCTGCCTCTCACCTGTAAGAATCATTACCCAGCAGACATAGGTGACAAGCCTAAAATGGCACTGCAGAAATTATATCCATTTTCAAGCACACACCCCCATTTTTGGTGGCTCATAAATAATGGAACAGGTGTGGCCTGTGCTCTCCTTACTCTGTGACTAATCAAGCCAATAAACATGGAGGTGGTTCTGAGAGTTATATTTGCATTGGGTAGCTGTCCACTGGAACTCTCAACACAAGGTCTAAAGAGGTATCTGTGAAAGTGGAAGAGGCCCTCGTTAGGCTGAAAACACAATAAACCCACCAGAGAGAGCAACAACACTGGGAGTCGTTAGTACTACAGTTTGGAACTCAGCAACAGCAAAATACCCGGAAGACAACTGAGGTGGATGACCACAGAATTCTGTCCATGGTGATGAAGAACCTGTTCACAACATTGAGCCAAATCAAGAACACTGGTGAAGATGGAAAAAAGCCTAGACTGATGGAACCAAGGTTAACTTGACGGAATGATGATCCAAAGCAGACCACATCACTGTCACTGTTATGGCCTGGGCACATTTGGCTGCCAGTGGAACCAGGTCAGTTGTGGTTACTGATGACCTGACTGCAGATAAAATTAGCAGGATGAATTCTGAAGTATATGATGTTACACTCTCTGATCAGAATCAGCCAAATGCTGCAAAACTGACAGGACACATCTTCATACTATAGATGGATCATGACCAAAAACATACAGCGAAATCTGCCCAAGAGTTTCTTAAGACAAAGATGTGGGATATTCCTCACTGGCCAGTCACCGGATCTCAACCCAGCAGAGCATGCTGTTCACTTACTGAGGATGAGACTGAAGGCACAAAGACCCACAAACAAGCAGCAGCTGCAGCAAAGCATCTCGAGACAGGAAACCCAGCATCTGGTCCTATCCACTGACTGCAAAGGATTTTCATCCATGTATTAAAGGCAGTCCTAATGTTTGTAATTATGTTAGTTTGTTCCATTATTTTTGTCAGACCCCTTGAATTAAAGCTAAAAAAGTCTTGACTTCACTCACATCTCAAGTGTTTCATTTCAAATTTAGTGTGTTGGCCGAATGCCAAAAATCTATCACTGTTCCAATATTTATGAACCTGACTGTACGTGTCGCTGTTTTCTCCATTTATCATTTCGTCTATGAAATGTGGAATAATAGCAATAAAGGCCCACTGCATTGTTCCACAACCCACGGTGATGTATTTAGCTTGTATCTTTTCCCACCAACAGTTATAAAAAAATTAAAAAAAATCACTCTCAGCTCACCCGGTCTGTCCCGTGGCATCCGGCTGTATTTTCGTGGCGCACTCCGGCCACCGGTCACCTTGTCGCCTTGTCCCCCTTCCTCACCATCCTCTGGACTCTCCCTGCCCTCCCACTCGTCTTCGACCACACGGTGAGTGACCTGGGTCTTCCTCAGTTTGGACTTGTGCTCATAGTATGACAGCTCCGCCGCATCCATAGTGTCATGGGGGCGGGGCAGAGGTGATGGGGGTGTGGCCATCAGTGTCTGTTTCTTGGCAGAGAAGTCGGCAGAGTCGTCCCAGCTCTCAGAATGTTGCTGCTTCTCCTCCTGATACTGGAAGAAGTGTTTGATCTGGTGGGCCATGTTCAGGAACTCCTCCTGGGAAATCTCTCCGCTCTCCAGACGCTTACTGGCCTGAGGAGAAACATGAAGACAACAGTGTAAACAGGATTATCAAGGGGGGCAAAGCCAGGAAAAACACCTTCTGCTGAAACCTGCAATAACTGAATCTATTGTTCACTCGTTTTCAGTAGAAGTAAAGTCAAACTCAACAGTGGCATATCAACTTGTGATCAGTTTCCTGTTTTCATGTCCAGCAAGCACAGATCAACATGCTCGTCTGTGTGCAGTGTGTCCATGTCCCCCTGATGAACCTAATCAGTTAGCTCTGGGTTTGGGCTCCACCACCTCCCGAGGGGAAACCTCTGGAGCTGCTAAATGCTGCACTACGTTCACCAGCTGGTCTCTGGCTCTGTCTGCTGCTGTGTGGCTGTTTAAAACAGCAGCTTCCTGCTGCTGCCCAAAACCACACTGTGAGAGTGGTGACAGTGAAGCTGTGGTCCGACACTAAACAATGAGCTGAGACTCACTGTGAAGGTGTACATTCAGCTGATGACTGGAACTTGTTTAATGACTTGTACAGATTTGACAAAGCATTTGATATGACAAAGTGGACAACACAAAGACAGTCCAAACACTGAAAACTGTCGATGTTTTAGCACCATCTTTTGGCTTGTGACCAAATATCAGGCATCACAAACTCCTAGGCAACATCTTTTTAGAAGTTGCATGGTGACAGATTATAATGCACCAGCTATCTTAGAAAAGGTTCAGCTGTTTGCATTATTGGCAGTTCTTCTGCAGGTTCTGAGGTTTCTGTGTGTTCTGCCTGCAGTAATGTTTCTGAACATACCCTCCTGAGCAGGTCCTTCTTGGAGGCAGAGTTGAGGACATCAGGAATCTGCAGGTTGGCATCCACACTGAGGCGGTGCTTCGTGGTTCGGGGGGTGGTGGGCCGAGTCGGGGTGCCATACGGTTTATGTCTCTGAGGTCCAGGCTTCACATCCTCTGACAGCTTCAGACTGAAGAGAAACGCATCTGGTTTTTACACTTTAATAGCTTCACCCAAACACTGAGATCTGGAGCGCTGCTGTGATAACTAGTCAAAACCCATCAAACCCAGATAGTCAGTAGCTTTTAGTTTATAGTTTAAAGTTCATTTCCAAGTCAAAACACCACCGCAGGCCTTGGTGAGTTTATCACTGTTTCTATACTCAGCATAGTGGAGATCTTAAATGACTTCATCAAACATCCAGTCTCTCCTTAACAACAAACTGAACTCTCATGGAAAACCAATTATGAAATGACAAGGAGTGAAGCTGACACACTGGAGAAGCTAAAATGAGGAAACGATTCACATTTCTGTTCAACTGATTAACAGACTAATATCCTTAGCTCTGGCGCCACCCAGCAACAAAAATTAATAACCAGGGCTGTCAGAGTTTCTGATAGTGCTGCTGAGGAAGAGCTTTGACTAAATCCTCACAGAATCAGCAAAAACGTTTCTTTAAAAAAAATTCCTAAAACGAATCGATTATCACAACAGTTTTTCCATTAAAAGATGAATGGGCCAGATGTTTACTGTTTAAATAAACATATATGAACAAATAAAACATCAAAAATTTGTGAAAGTTATAATCAGAAATGGTGTAAACATTGACAGGTAACATTTATTCTTGTGATATCAGAAAAGTACTGTGATACTGGACTGTAGGCAAAGTTCAGTTTAGATGACTAAATGTTTGTGACCACCAGAAAACAGCATCACATGCTACAATGAGGTCAGAGGAAGTACACAGATAACAAAGAGGTGAAATGATGTACGCACTGTTTATTGTCCTCCCAGCCACTTCTCCAGCGGTGAGGAGTCTCTTTATTCTCCTTGCTGCCTCCGTCATGGCTCCGTGGAGAGTGAGAGTCTCTGGATTCACAGTGCCGGTCCTCCCCTGGCCTCTTCGACCTCCGGCTCTCCGACTGGTTCTTCTTAGGCGCCAGCCGGTCCTCTCGCCCCTGCTTGACGTGCTGTGGTTCATCTGTCCGAACCCTCCGTGGTTTGAAGGGCTTGTGAGAGGGTGACGGGGACAGGGAGCTGCTCCGGGTCCTGCTCTTTGGTGAGCGCCTCTCCTTCCTCTTCGGGGAGGTGGTGGGGGATCGCGACCTGGACCGAGAACGGGTGCGTTTCCTGGCGTGTGTTCGAGCGTTGCCTCCAGCCTTGAACTCGATCTTCTCGGTGGACTCCTCGCGGTCGTGTTTGGTCACTGAGCCGTTCACCAGCTTCCCTTTGCTGAACCTCTGAGGCTCTATTCCCCGTGCGGCCTCCTCTCTGTCCTTCTTGTTGCTGCATCTTTTCTTCTCCTTCATCTCATCATCTTTGGCCTCTCCAGTCTTGTCCTGAGTACGTTTCTTCAGCCTGGGATCTTTCTTTGTGCCATCAGCTGACTTCTGAGCCTCACACTCGGTCTGTTTGGTTTTGCTTTGGATGCTTTTAGCCATTGGAGACAGAGACTTGGACTTTGGCTTCTCCTCTGACACCTCTTTCTTCGGGGTCCTGGCCTTCTCCAGCCGGGTGGGTTTCTCCGGCAGTCGTTTCTCAGGTGTCAAAGTGGGACTTCCAGTTGTGGGGGGAGCATCTTTTTTCCCAGCAGGCTGTTCTTTGGGCTGGGGGGCAGCTGGGGGGCCAGAGGGCGTCAGACGGAGGGTAGGTTTGTTGTCAGTCTGAGTCTGAGAAGGAGAGATCCAGGATCGGACCACAGGGGCAGTTTGGCTAACGGGCTTCGACGCTGTGCTCGGCGCTGCTGGAGTCGAGGTGGGTAACACAAAACCACCAGCCTGCAGAAACATTAGACAAGTGTTAACGCTTCTGTGCCACTGGTGGATGAACAAACTGTAACTAAAGCCTTCCTCAAGCCTAAAGGACCTTTCAGTGACATCTTTATTTTTTGCACAAAATTACAGAGAGTAGTATCAATAACAGTATTGTACCGATTAGCAGTATCCTATCAACAGAATCCTAATGACACAGGCCCTACAGGTGTCTCTGGTTAATATAGGTTCTTTGGCTTTAAGGACCTAGCAGGTGTCCCTGTATTCCACAACTGTTTTCTTTCCACAGCTGCTACAGTTTCCTGTATGACAATCTCAAATGTTGCAGGTTTCCCATGAGTTTAACTATCATGTTGCAGGTTTCCCATGAGGGTAAATAACAGTTTAACTATAAGAAGTTCCACATTTTAAGATCCAAAGACTTGTGGAGCTCCAGCCAAACACAGAGGGCTAGAAAAAGACAACTGATACGCAACTTTATAACATCTGAGTGGATGTGATTTCACTAGTTTAGGCATCACCTTAAAATGTAGTCTTCAAAGTTATATAAAGACTTCTAAAGGCAACTTCTCTCTTCAAACTGCATTAGAATAATGAGAAAGACGATGCAGACCTGGAGTCAGATCTAAACTCTAACCCGGGTCATTTGGTCCTACCAGCTGTGCTTTGGTCTGCTCCAGCTCCAGCTCGATCTTCTTCTGCTGAAGCTCCAGAAGCTGTTTCTGTTTGGCCAGCAGCTGCTGCCGGATCAGCTGCTCCTGGGTCACACTGGACGGGCTGATGGCTGGGGTCGGCTGGTGAGCGGTGGTTGCTGGGGGGGCCTGGGTGATAACCGGCTGTGGAGAGGATACGTCCTCAGACTGGAGACCCACCGAGGTTGTAGAAGGTCAAAGCCATTACAAGCGAAAGAAGAGACAAAGGTCTAAAGTCAGAGTCTGAACGCCCACACATACCTGAGTTTACATCCTCTGAGTGTGTTGCAAAGTCTGAGAGGAGCTGCTTGGTAGAGCTTTTCTACATTTCAAAGAGAAATCATGCACTTTTAACACCCCTACATTCATCTGACAGCTGGACCTTTACATTCAACAGGAGATGAACATGGTTATAAGCGCTTAGATTTTCCAGGTGTGGCGACACAAAACTGCACAGAATTCAATGCAGTCTCTTCAAAATTACATTAAAGATGGTGGCGAGTCCGAACTTAACCATTACATAGCTTTTGTCTTTAGGCATGTTTGTCCACTAGTGAACTGTTTACGGCCTCAAAGTTTCACTAATACACACAGGGCCTCAACAGTCATTTTTATCATGAGTTAACCTAGACCTGAAACACCTACTGGACTCTTAAAAATCAACCAGCCAGGGATCAATTTATAATTTTGGCCTTTTTGAGCAAAAAATGCCAAGTGCGCTCCTACTGGACTCTTAAAAATCAACCAGCAAAGGATCAATTTATAATTTTGGCCTTTTGAGCAAAAATGCCAAGTGCGCCCCTGGTTCCAGCTTTTCAAACATGAGGGCTAACTGCCTTTTTCATCAGCCGCAGTCCGATGTGGTGTTTGCAGCACATACACACCTGTTTCAAGAACTTGGGGTTGACATGAATGCTGGCATTGACAGTGTGCGGCAGCGGCTTGATGGGCCAGGCTGGGTCCAGAGAGTTGACCCGGACGTCCAGCGCATACAGTTTCTTCAGGGGAAACACATCATCCCACGTCGATCGTAACTTGAACAGACTCTTTCTAGTGTTTTCATCCACCTACAAACAGAGGACAGGACTTGGTCCACAGCTACCAACAAAAACCTAACACACAATAACATGGCAGCAAAGGCTAATGCAGGTCTTTTTACATGTGTTAGTACCAAGGAAAATACTAACATATCTGGTCTAAAGACTTTCTGGAGACTATGTTAAAGTCATAAACAGTGACTGTGTAAAATGCAAAATGATGTAATTAATCCTCCCTCCCTAACTTTTACCAGACTACACTATGGAATTTAGCAGGCAGGCAGGTGACTACACACAAAGCAAGCAACACAAGAAACAGGAGGGAAGTGAAGTGGGCTGCTACGAGCTTTAGTGCTTAACTTTAACAATGCTCAAACAGCAGCAAAGTGAACTGTACCTTTTCAAAGACACATATAAATGAAGTGATTAGGTTTTTAGCAAACACTTCAAGGTACTGTCCTCCAACATTCTTCACTATGGAATCCACTAAGTACAAAACTGGCAGCTTCTCAGCAGGTGGCGCCTGGAGCAATAGAGAACTCAACAAGTTTAGAACACAACAGGGGTTAAAGCAACATTTCAGAACAAACTTTCAAATTACAACTTGTCAGGAGTTAACAGGCGCTGACAGCCCTACCCCACTCCACCAAAAGTGTAAGAAAGTTAAATTAAAATGTGGAAAAACCAAATAGGAAAATTTGTCTGAAAAAATGTGTAAGGGTCTGCACATCAAATGGGGGAGGGGGAGTCAAAAAGCAGTACAGTCTGTGAGATGTCTCTTCATTCTGGAAGCAAAAAAGAAAAATAACCAATGTCTTTTGTTATCACACTGATGGTCTAACCACAGCCGATCAATCCAAAAACAGGAAAATGTGCAGAAAAACCAGTGATCTTCAAGTAGCAGTGAGGTTGGTGTCTGCACTGAAGGGTTCTAAGACGATGATCCATCGCCCAAGGGGATAAAAATACATCCATCTAAGACGATGATCCATCGCCCAAGGGAATAAAAATACATCCATGATGCACTGAGGGTTAAAAAAAGGACAAGAGTCAAGTCCTTTGGAACCTTTTTACCTCCAAAGAGGGGTTTTCCTTGAACCACTCTTTGTACTTTACCCAGGTGACACGAGTTTAACTCCACACCCAATGAGTCTGATTCACTCACACGCATTCAGGTTTTACCCCTTAAAAAGGTTTTTCTCTTTCAGTTGTTTAACAAAACAAAAACAAAAAAAACACTGATAACCCATTAGAAAATAAGACAAGTAATTTGTGGGCATTTAGTTAAAGAAGCTGTAAAGTGCATTTAAACTCTACACACATGAGCAGAAGTCTGTTTCTAAACTGTGAAGCACCAGTTGAAACACCACTGTTTGCACAACCAGTCCAAACAAGCTGAGTCACACTCAGCAGTGTCAGGAAATGTACACCATTGTACCAAGAAATTACACTGGGAAATAAAAAATGACAAAAAGCACATTTCACATTTTTTATTATAACATTTTTACCAATCAATGACATTTCAGTAATTCAAGATTCACTCGTGAATTAATGCAGGCTCCAAAGCTTTGTTTCGCCTGACGTCAAATGCAAACACTGACCAGAGAGTTGACTGAGGCAAACTGCTGACTGAGGTGCATTTCTACAGAGGCCCCGTCTCCTGGACTCAACAGCTACCAACAGTATTCATTCACAATAAATTAGTCTGAGAAACATTTAAACACAATGTTGTGGTCAGCAGATATTAAGAGAATGACTGCAGGAAAATGACCCTAGTGGCTGTGAATACCCAGGGCTGCAAATGTTAGGTCAAAATCCACCACAAGCGAACAAACTAGGACATAGCCATAACACATGACGGATCAGCTACACTCATTTATTTTACTTCATATTCGAGTTATTTGTCTGTTTCAGGTTTTTAGCATTGAAACACAGCTAATCGGTTTGATCCTGTACATGTTTTCCACTTCTTTCAGGTCAATGCCCCATGTTTTTATTATACAACTGTATTGTACATCTCCCTGCTTCCTGTTTTCATGTGGTAAAACACCTTGTGTTCATGTATATTTTAAAAGTGGTATAAAAATACTGTTTAGTTGCTTTCAATTAAAATCAACAAATGGCACCCATGTTTACGAATTAACGTTAACCGTGTTAAAACTAACAATGAACTTGCCTACACTCCGTTTCTTTCGTAATATTGTTACATAACGTGACCTCGAGGTAGCTGTTTTTTTGACTTCATAGATAACAAATTATACCACCAAGGCCTTACAATAACCTACTTATGGTGGATTTTAACTTCAGTTGAGCCGAGATCACACCTACTTTTAAATTAATGCGGAGAGTTTTGACAAATGGGTGATTATTTTTGATGAACACTAAATATATTATGTGAACGAGGTTTCACTTTAATACACACAAAATGGCGTTTCAAAAACTCTGTGCCACAGGATATTGTTGCTAACAAACGAAATATAACGTATCTAGGTGACATGCTGTGTAACATAACGCTAGCCGCCATGTTTGCTAGCAGTTAGCTAACATAGCCACAACTACATCGTCGACTGGGCCTACTACATACATCGACATAAGATGAAAATGAAAGTATTCTATATTCATAAAAACCTTGCTTATTTGTGCTTCAATAATTGCGACGATATCCTTGGCGAAGTTGAGGTTTTCCTCGGCCAGAATGGTCAGCATGTTGATGTGCGGCTTGCTGTTGAATGTTAGGTCTTCCAGCGAGGACTGATACTCTCGGCAGGCATCTTCCCTCGCCGCCTTGTCGTCCATCTTTAAGCAGAGTGACCCGTGAAATCTTACACCAGCCTTTTCAATACCATAACCATTGATTAGTAGGCAGTCCATGAACTCATGTAACTAACTGTTATACGCTGACTCGAAGAAGAAAAATAACCACGGCCTTGAAATTTACTTCAGCCGTCACCCGTCGTCGTTCTCTGCCCTTTCTGGACAACAAGAAGATGGCGGCTGCAACTGGAAGACTCATACGTCACATGATTAATTTTATATTTTACATGACGTCAGTGCAATCCCATTGGCTTTTTTTCAAGCCATCAGGACCGGGTTTTAAATTTTGATTGGGTCGTTGTTGTGACAGCCACACTAATGGCCCAATCAAATCGAAGCAGTGTGAGCTCATCACATAACCAAAGTCAGCCAGAAGTACATGAGGGCGAAGCATGTCGTCTGTGAAGCTGTTATCCCCAGGTTTTCAAGCTTGATGTGGCATTAGCAAATCTGTCGTACGGAATAAATGTAATTTGCAATGTGATTGCAGTTAATAATAAAAAAATGTTGAAATATCAAACATATAAATGTGACGTAACAGACATGCATGTGATCAGCATGCCCACAATAGCAGGCTAATGTGCCATTTAAGATTAGAAGCTTGAATTTTGATGAACTAACGTTAATGTATTTTGATTTTTAGATTGGAATGAAATCCAGCACAAATTCAGCTCTAACCCTGCTTCATTCATAGGTACCACTTTCTGGTTAAGCCCCATTTATAGAGGGTTTAGTAGCCTGTTTCCAGTGGAGGGCTCTCCCTCATGATAAGGATTATTTGATTTTATTGACCCCATGATCTTCGCTCTAGCTCCACCCTCAGGACACATTTTAGTTCAGACTTCTAATTCAAAAGGATTTATTGTTCTGTCCCACACTTTCACTTTGTGGGAAAACTAAACTATAGCTGCGTTCTGTTGGAATTAACCGTTCTGCATCTTCGTTTCTGAGGAAGAGTCGAAGTCAGAACAAACTTTAAAATATTTATTACAATGTTAAAGAAAAGCAACTACAGAGCTCTGGGTTCCGTCTCTATCTGAAGCCCTGACCCTCAACAGCAAAGCCGTTCAACTCGTCTTCAGGACGAGAGGGAACGCCTACCCTCCTGGTAACCCAATTTCTTATACATTTTGAAATGTGCAAAGTAGGTTGATCTGATGCCTCTCGTGCTGTTTCATTGGTCCCTCAGTCCGTCCATTTCCCAAGGTCCTCCCTGCTCCACCTGAGGAAAGACAGTTTTCCTAGAGAGGGAGGAAAACCTAGCACTGCCTGTGTGTGTGTGAAAATAGCTATTTTACCAGGCAGCTGTTTCTTCTAGGCCAAAATCTGATTATAACTTTGGTGTAAATCTTAGTATCTTATCAAACCCTAACTCCCCTGGCTTCAAAGCTCAGAGGGAATAATAAGCTCTTGTGGAGAAAAGGCAACAAATCTAATGGAATCCTGTGGGACGATGAGACCTTGGAAAGCTACTCAGTGCACCACACTTTTAATCTCATGGGCCTGTAATATCACACAGAGTTTTTCAGTATGCATACAGTAACTTATTTTCTCATCATGTTAGTGAACATATAATGTGGTGAATAGTAACTTCATAAACATATCTGTGACATGTATGTGAACTTATGTATTCTAAAATATAATCTTAACTATTCCTTTTCTAATATGATAGAATAGTTATGCACAAACAAAGTGAACACACAGGTTAAATGAACAACAGTCATGGTGTCAATCTTCTACTAAATAAGTACTTACTTCAATCAAATGTTAGAACCAACCTTAGAGTTTATAACTTCATTAATAATTTTACTCAACAGTTCACATTTTAACACAGGTTGTCCTAAAACTACAACCTCTCTGAGAGTGAAGTGGACCATCTGGACAAAACTCCAGAGAAGCTGTTTTAAAAATTCTGTTATTAAACTTGATTTATGCTATTTAATGTTTTAAACTTTCCGAACAGAGCCATGTGAGAAACTGACTGTGTAAGCCTGAAGGTTTTCTATCTTTCATGTAAAACTCTGTGTGCTGTGATATACTCAACTACAGAATGTTCCAGACAAAGCAAGACACAACCATCAACTGCAGGATAAACATGTGTTCCAGTATGATTAGCGCCTAAGTTGTGTTATCAGGGTGTGCTTTTTCAACTATATATTGTGCTGTTTGAATCTGTTTTACTCAGACAACTCTGTATGCTCATGCTGACTTGTCTCCTTGCTGCAAGTAAAGTAAACTACCTAAAATGATTCCAGTGATTTCGTTGCTTTATTAAAATTCTTTTGACAAAAGCCTTTATTTGTGGTTGATGACTCAGTCAAGTTAGGACAAATGCTGGAGAAGGGAAGTGACAATCTAATTCAAACTGCTTATGTTTGATAAGTGACACCAGGATATAAGATGTGGAATAACAGAAAACCAGACTGATGAGAGATCCACTAGAAACCCTGTTAGTGTGGTCACAAGCCAATGGTTCACTCCACTTTTAACACTGTAGAGCCAGACTGATACTGGGCTGGTGAGGTTGATAGCAATATTGATAGTTTAACAGCAACATATCAACTGAACCTTATTTTTAACAAACATTTTTGATAATAATCCTGTTAATGTGTTTATTAAAGGCTTGTGACCCAGATTTGTGGCATCTGTCAGTGTAAAACTCATCTCCAATAAACAAACTGTTACTGATAGTCTGATATACACCCTGACAAAGACATACTGTATCAGTGGTAAGTTTTTGTGACATTTGAAGAAGTAAAAATTTATTTATTCCTCTTAAATATTCCAATGTACAGATATTTAAAGTAATGTCCCCTGAAACTGAAAGGACTAGAGAAGCTTCTTGTTCTTTCTCTCGTCTTTGCTGACCATTTGTATACAGAAAGATAATGTAACTGACAGAGTAAATGCTGTTTACCGATTTGGGTGTGACTGCAGTTTCTTATCCTGTCACATGTGAGCAGGGGCTGTGCTTTGACTTGCGTTCAGATCCCAGATTTTTTTTTATCTTAGAATTTACTTTTGACCAAGTGTTCAAACTAGTCTGTAGAATATGCACTGAACAAATACCAACTCCTCACATCTCAGAAGCTGAAGTTACTAAAGGTTTGATGGTTTTATCTGCTAAACTACAGAGAAAATAATCTGTATACGAGTCTGTGATGAATCTGTTAGTCGCAGCCTTAATTTAAAACCTTCTGGAAAGTTTATTCACCCATGGACAAATTCACTTCTACACATGTTCAGTTAATCTGTTCTGTATTGAAACAGCTTGGCCATTAATTAGAACTGATTAACTGAGGTGATTATTCTCCATATTATTAACACCAAATCACCTTTTTTTCTAGTACAACTCACAGGAAATAATTCAGAATATTCAGACCTGTAGAATAAAGCTTTATCCAACATTTTAATAATGATCTAAATTCATAACCAGCTTTTTAATATCACTGAATGAACTGAAGTCTGTGTGTCAATTCATTTAAAAAAAAAAAAAAATTTTAAGCAGACTCCTGCAGGATGTATGATACCGTGTCCACACACAGCCAGCAGCCACTCAGCGCAGGACGAGTCAGATGTTGCTCAGTAACACACAACGGGTTATCAAAAACGTTACACATTTAGGAGAGTGAGCGTCAGACACAGAGTGTTTGCCTTGTTTCATCTCATCTCTTTCTCAGTCGGTTTCAGCTTTCTGGAACAGCACAAAGCCACACAGCGAGTCAGTTTGGTCATTTCATGCTCAACACTTCCTGTTCATCCTTTATTGATCCTCTTGTTGCTTCTGTCCACAGGAAGACAGCCCAGCTCTGCTCAGACTGGTGGAGGTCAGTGAAGTGTAAAAACACCCCTTTTATAAATGAAGTTTTGCTCTGGCTTTGCTGAGCTGCAGCCAAATAAGAAAAAGCTCAAAGCGCTGAGGAGTGGTGGTCCTGAGGGGGACATCGATATGACCACAAGGGCAAAGGCCTCAGGACGTCACAGTCTGGAGACAAAAACAGCTTGACAACACTAAATCTGGCGGCCCATGATGTGTAGTCTCGAGAAGAGGCCGACACATTCCAGCATCTCTACAGTGGAAGAGGAACAATTTACTGATGATGCACAGAGCAGCTTCTTTAAAACCCGACCAGGCAAGGAAAGGATCTGACCAGGTTTCAGTGGTGCATTACCCATGATGCTCTTTGCTCTATCCTGGTAATAATACAACTGAGAAATGATGTACATTTGACAGCATTTTTGGCTGTTAAACATCAGCACCGGCATTTAATCTATTGACAAGAGCATGGGTGGAGTAGAAGACGTCAGGGCCCTGGACACAGCCATGGAATGCTTCTATATCACATGTAGGCATTTTAATGCCAGGCCTGTTCCAGTGAAGTCTCTTTTAATATTGACTATATGCTGATACCGAGCCCATATGGATAGTTCTATTGAGCTAAATGTTGATGAAACTTGAAGAAATCTGACAACTGTTGTTTCATATGTTCTTAGGAGAACAAGTCTTTGTCTGTTGGAACTATAGAAGCACAGACGACAGCGGTGGTGCAGAGGATCTTCCTTAACAGAGAATCTCTGGCTGAGTACAGATACACAAACTGACAAGAGACACGCCTGTTCTGTCATTGAGTTCCTGACAGGATGAACATTAGTGACAGCTGATGTGAGCAGACAGACACTGGGAGATGTCAAACATCCATCACTTCCCAAGTTTCATGAATCCACGCGTTTTGTCAGACAGAACTCAGTCTCAAAGCTAAATATGAATTAACTAGAAACACACACCCTGAGCACTGGGTCTGATTCCTACAGTCAGTCTGAACTACATAGCTCTAGCTGGGAAATTATAATGGATCTATGTGGAAATAATGGCCCTGTACAAGGAAGTGTTACAAAACCATCCTGGATTGGATTTGGAAGCTTCACTTCAAACAGTGACCCCTGACTCTGTCGGCTCCTGGTCCCTTCCCAGTCTACCTGTGCAGTAATCCAAAATGAAAAGACGGCCCAGCACGCTGCCCTCAGATCTGCAGTCTGCTCTGCAGGTGACAGCAATAAGAGAGAAGAGGGACATTCAGAAGAGAAAAAAAACGACTGGCAGGTTTCCCTCCTCCTCCTCCTCCTCACTGGTTCAGTTTCAGGCATCAGAGTCATCACTGCTGTCACGGCTGATCTCGATCTGCAGTGACGGCAGGTTGTCCAGCCGGCTCTTCTTCATCTTGTGGGAAACATGCTCCTGCTTCTGTTTGATCATGGCGCCCCACATCTTCTGCAGCGTTGTGTCATCTTCCTCCTCCTCCTGCTCCTCTCCATCATCTCGTCTCTTCCTGCTGCTACTGCTGCTGTCGTTCTGCCTGGGTGATGAGGAGAACACGACCGATGAACGGGTGCTCGACTTGCGATTGTGACATCCACCACTGGCATTGTCATCGCTTGGGCCAAGCCTGCTCCACAGGCTGCCTGCCGATAGGAGGGGGAGGGATGGGAAACAGAAACAGCTCTGTAAACTCACACTGTGAACACAAATAATCAACCAGACTGTCCCGCAGACAGCAGAGCCGGCCCGAACAAAAATGTATCGAGCAACTGCTCAGAGGGCTTTCTGTAACACATGTAGAGATCAAAACGGAAACACTTTGGGGGTGCTACAATAAATGCTGGGCTTTAGGGGTACGATGAGTTTCCATCCAAAATAATCACAAATTTTAATTACACATTGAGAATAAATGGAAAAAGAAAATGTAAATGAATGTATGTTTCCTTTTTGATAATGCTAGCAAAACAAACAGGTTAGCTTTAAATGCTAACACAGCCAGAAGGAAGAACGCCACCTCTTCATCCAGTCTGAGTCCTCTGGCTGCTTTTAACCCTCTCCAAGTCAAACAGCCAAACCTATGTTAACCCTGGTTGTTGCTCTTTCTCTGTCCCACTCTCTCTGCGCAAAATACACCGCCTATTCACTCTGGCTGCCGCTTGTTCAGACTTTCAGCTGCCCAGAGCTCCTGCATGGCTGTTTGACATGACTACTGGCGGCTGAAAAAACCCTTCTTCTAACCTTGGCTAGGTGGAAGGCGAGGCTGATTTACAGACCATACTTTGACAACACAGGGTGGAGAGGCTGGAAGAACAACAGGAGGGCTGTAGGCAGGGTTTAAACAAAGGCTGTGACACATCTGAGGATTTTAGAGGCATTAAAACAAGTTTGGGGAGTATAAGAACATTATAGAGCCAATATCCAAAAACACTGCCCGAGAACATGTTTTATAATCAGGACAAACAGTTTTTGAGTGGCACTTCCTGTGACAGCAGAAGAGCTCAGGCCAGCTCTGCAAGAAAGACAGAACAACACAGCAAGAACATGAAGAAGAAAAGACAGGAGGTGGAGGAGAACAACAAAGGAAAGGACGAAGCTGGCAGACTGCACTTTTCCTCCATACTTGTCTTCTTGGAGTATATCCCTCTGCCGTCTTGGCTGGCCACACCCAGTCTGCGATGCACGTCTCTGATTGGCTCTCTGGCTGGGGGTGTGTCTCTGGGGGAGTCAGGGGAGGGTGAGCGCCGTTTGTCAGGAGAGTAGCGTCTTTTCCCCAGCCGCTGCCGCACATCTACAGGCACATATCAGCAGGGTAACTACCTGTCACAGGACTCTTAATACCGTGTATTCTCTCACCAATTGAACTTGGCGATTTTTCATCCAGATTTTAGTAAATAATTGTTTTGCATCACCAGCCAGATTTTCAAAGGAGAAAAAACAGTGACTTATTTTTTACAAGAAGTGTGAGGAGATGTAAGATAAAATCATTTAGATATACGGTACTGTCATGGGCACCTGTTTTCCCACTGCTGGCCACTGGGGGGGGCTGCCTGTGCTGAGAGAGTCCTTGTCTTTTCTCCTCCAGCAGCTGCCGGACGTCAGTCACCTTGGTGGGTGACGAGGATTTGGTCCTGTTCTGTGAGCCCGACGCCCCCATCCGGTTCCTACTCACAAGACACAAAATGGCTGGGGTTAAAACTGAAAACAGAAACAAGACGGAGCCCACAGAGATGACATGGCCTAGATTTCCAATATCACATTTGTTCAGTGCTTCCCACTAGTGTATAGCAATACTTCATAGTAAGACCAATAAATCAATGAATGCTAGCCATTTACTATCATCTGTATTAGCAGACACCACAGAAACATTGTCATACTATCTGAACAACATTTCCAAAAGTGATTCTCTTCTTTTATCACAAGATATTTGGCTCCATTGCATCTGTTTTTCAAAGTAAAAATTGAAGCACATGCTGAGTAAATATCACAGTAATTTGTCTTCCTGTTCAGGTCAGGTGAGGGAAAAATGGCGGCGGGCTCTGACCGGATGCTCTTCAGGTGAGCTTCCACCTCATCAGCATACATCGTCATCTTCTTGCTCTTCTTTGGTGACGGTGTGGAGATCATCTTCAGCTCCAGGTCGTAGTCCATCTCGTCCGACTCCGACCAGGGAGATGGCGGGCGCTCCACACGGCTATGAAGCCCCGCCCCCAGTGAACGGGAGCCACCACCCCTTTCACCTCGCTCCCTGTCGCCCCTCTCTTTGTACTCCACCACCCTGTCATCTGAGTCCATGTCCTCATCCCAGTCCTCTTCCTCCTCCTCTTCCTCCTCCTTGATGGGCTCCTCTGGCAGGTTGACCAGGTCAGCTGAGGGCAGAAGAAGAACAGGACTGAGTGACTGAAAGCCAGCAGGTGTTTGTTACTGCAGCATCATGTTCCTGACGCTGGTTCATGTGAGAGCGCTGTGGCTGCACTGAATCAGATGTCAGCCGAACGCTACAGAGCACAACAGACTTTAGTTACAACCACAACACTGCTGAAGAGACTTCAATCCCCTCCCCTCTCTGCCTGCTCTACTACCACATCCCTGCTGTGGGCTTCACATCTTGCAGTGTGAACGGTGGCACCTTTACACAGGTATGTCTTTCTAAACTCTGTCCAGTCACATCTCAGAGAGAATTAAGACTCCTCTTATTATAGGGACTATGGAACAGATGGGCAGTGAATAACAATCACCTCTGTAAACTCAGCCGATGTAATCAGTCACAACTGCACTAGAGCTGAGACGCCAGGACCAGCATGGAGCCCAGTTCACCCTGCAGCTCTGACCTACTCTGCACAGACTCACCAGCCTGTTCCATGTATTTCAGTGTGTTTCTGGGCAGTGTGTGTTTACCTGAGTGTCGGTGTGTGTATGGTGGTGTGTGGCCCATGCTGTCTCCAATCAGAGGCTTCTTGCTCTTGATGACATCTCGCTGGATCCTCCGGTTGTGGTACCTCCTCTTCCTGAACACACACACACAGGACATTTTAGACACAAACAACTTTTACATGTGATGCTCCAGGTTTTAAACTTATGACCAATTCTTCTCAAAAACTGACTTGCGACGTGACGAGTGAATCATGTTACACAGAGCAAAAGGTTTCAGGTTAAAACCTTCACTTTAACAGTGCTCAATGTGCAGAATTTCTGCAGGTTTCATCACAGCTGAGTGAAATTTACAGACATGGACAAAATTGTTAAACAAAGAGAAACTCACGATGGTCACTGAAATCACGTGAAACTGACAAAAGTAACAAAAATTTACTGAAAATTAACAAATGAAAATCAGTCATTGCTTTTGAATTGTGGTTCAACAGAAGCATTTTAAAAAAACAAACTAATTAAACTGGCCTGGACAAAAATGAAGGTACCCCTAACTTAATATTTTGTTGCACAACCTTTTGATGCAATCACTGCAATCAAACGATTTCTACAGCTCTCGATGAGACTTCTGCACCTGTCAACAGGTATTTTGGCCCACTCCTCGTGAGCAAACTGCTCCAGCTGTCTCAGATTTGAAGGGTGCCTTCTGCAGACTGCATGTTTCAGCTCTTTCCACAGATGTTCAATAGGATTTAGATCAGGGCTAATAGAAGACCACTTCAGAACAGTCCAATGTTTTCTTCTTAGCCATTCTTAGGTGTTTTTAGCAGTATGTTTTGGGTCATTATCCCGTTGAAGGACCCATGACCTATGAATGAGATCAAGCTTTCTGACACTGGGCAGTACATTTCACTCCAAAATGCCTTGATAGCCTTGAGATTTCATTGTACCCTGCACAGATTCAAGACACCCTGTGCCAGATACAGCAAAGCAGCCCCAGAACATAACTGAGCCTCCTCCATGTTTCACAGTATGTAGTAGTGTTCTTTTCTTTGTATGCTTCATTTTTGCATCTGTGAACATAGAGCTGATGTGACTTCCCTAAAAGTTAGTTTTGTCTCATCTGTCCAAAGGACATTCTCCCAGAAGCTTTGCGGCTGGTCAATATGCATTTTGGCAAATTCCAATCTCACTTTTTTATGATTTGCTTTCAACAGTGGAGTCCTCCTCGGTCGTCTTCATGAAGTCCACTGTGGCTCAGACAGCGACGGATGGTGCGATCTGACACTCATGTACCTTGACCTTGGAGTTCACCTCTAATCGCTTTGGAAGTTGTTCTGGGCTCTTTGGTTACCATTCGCATTTTCCGTCTCTTCAATTTGTCATCAATTTTCCTCTTGTGGCCACATCCAGGGAGGTTGGATACAGCCCCATAAACCTTAAACTTCTGAATAATATGTGCCATTGTAGTCACAGGAACATCGAGCTGCTTGGAGGTGATCTTAAAGCCTTTACCTTTAACATGTTTGTCTATAATTTTCTTTCTAATCTCCTGAGACAACTCTCTCCTTAGCTTTCTGTGGTCCATGTTCAGTGTCGTACACACCATGATACCAAACAGCACAGTGACTACTTTTCACCCTCCAGTCAGTCTGCCTGTTTAATTACAAGTTTGAAAACACCCATGATGCTAATTTGAGGGGACCATTGTGAGTTTCTCTTTGTTTAACAGAAGGGTGCCAACAATTTTGTTCATGTCTGTAATGCTTACAAAGTCCCCAGTAAATTTGGGACCGACTTTTTTTTTTTTTTTTAAACGTAGCAGGGGGGGCAGCGGGAGCCGGTGCGGTGGTGCTGGGGCCTTGATGATTCTCACTATGTTAACACACAACACCACTGTCTGATGGCCGGCTTTTAACAGCTGTCTGGGTTTCTCTGACTTCCCATGTGACTCCAGTGTCTTTATGCCCACAGCTCCCAATGTCAGCGTTTTCTTGCACCTGGTGCACCTGTGAACTTGTGTGTTTAACAGGCTTCAACCAATTTTCAGTCCAGGTCTCAGTAAACCTGCACGCCCACACATCAGGTTGATGATGGTCACAGAAACAGCCACTGATGGAAGGCACCGCGCTACCTCACACAGCATGCTTGCTGAGTCTTCTCTGATCAATTCTAACCAGGTTGGTTTGGTTTGTCCTTTTAATCCAGTGTGATAAGTACAACCTGATCAGAGACAGAACTACAATATGGAGCCGACATGCCACAGGTAGGGCTGCTGTCTTTCCTCAGCATGTTCCCAGAAATGCAAAAAAAAAAACTCAACTGCACTTAGCTCGACATTACAGAAGCAATGCCATCTTAAAATAATCAGATTAACTATGTTTAAGGCTTCTTAAGGACCTGCAGAAACCCTGTACAGGAGGACACCACCTGACTCATTCCTGAGGCTGCAGTCAGACGAGAGGGTTTCTAATATTCTGACCTTTCATGTAAGTGCGGCCAACAAAATCGTAGATACAATCAGAGACAATCGAACACAAGTGCACAGAAAAGGTCCAGATCTTTGTGTTTCCAGTAAGCGGTGTGCGAGACCCACCAGGAGTTGCTGAGGATTCCCTTCATGCCTCCGTAGTTTGGGTTACCGTACTTCATGTAGTATCTGCTGCGACGAGCGGCACCTGGCTCCTTTCTGTCATCTGGGTAACAAGGACATAGTTTGTTCTTAGTTATATCTTAGGCAAAAATGTCAAATATTTGCTGGTTCTAAAAATGGTAAATGGACTGTATTTTATATAGCGCTTTCTCACAGTGTGTTGCACTGACCAAAGCGCTTTACAGAAGATCATACACCATTCACCCATTCACACACAACATTCACACACCGATGACGACAGGCTGCCATGCACCGGCGCTAGTCAAGCCACCGGGAGCAATTCGGGGTTCAGTGTCTTGCTCAGGGACACTTAGGCATGCGGGGAGACCGGGAGTCGAACCACCAACTTGCTGGTCAGGAGACGACTGCCCTACCTCATGAGCCACAGCCACCATATTCTACACATTCTAATGTAAAACTTTGGTGCATTTCTTAGTCAAAAATGGAAACAATGTGAGTTTCTCTGGGTTTTCAGTGGTCTGAGACAAAACTAAGAATGTGAAGGCCTCAGGAATGAGGTCTGGAAAGAGCATGTATCCCCACCTTCTAGTAATTTTACAGAAAAACAAGATGAGTCAGTTAATTGAGAAAATAATTAGTTTCATATACTTCAGCACAAATTTGAGGTTCTTGAACTTCAGGTGAGTATTTTATTCTCATGCCATGTTGTACTTCTACTCCACTACAGCTGAGAGGGAAACATGATACCATTTATAGCACTACTACATCGTTGTGACAGCTTTAGTTTCTTTATAAACAGGGACACATGCAAGCAGTGATGCTTTCTCATTACCAAACAGGAAATACATATTAATTGCCAGATATTTTGGTCATTGTCAAAGTTTTCATACAAAAGTGTTTCTGTTTTGATGGTTCCAGCTCAAATGTTTACTGATTTTACTTTAAATTATTCTTATTTTTAATATATATTTTTAAGGTTTTGACTGTTTGGTGGGAAAAATGAAATATCAGAGATATTTGCAGTCGCACACAAAATGGTTTAAAAAAGGCTCCACTTTACACACATTAATGCATGAGTAATAATAAACCAGTGGTATGCATTGAGTACTCTCACTTTAACCACATACTGCAAGTATCTTTTCTGATTTACTTAAGATTTAAATGCAGGACCAGTAGTATTTTCACAAAGTGGTAGCAGGACTTGTACCTTGTGTTGCGAAGCGCAGGAAGAGTTTGTTTCCCTTGAAGGGTTTGACAGCCGGCCGCAGGTCGTTCCTCAGCAAAGACTCTCTCTCCGCTCGCGACAGGTCGTCCATCTGACAAACACAGTCACAGAGGACTTAGAGGAACGGATCAATAAACCTGATCAGTTGCTGATGGCCAGGATATCTGCGCACTTTATGACATCACGTTTAACAGTTGTAAAGAAAATGCAACATCCTCTCCACAGTAGAACAAAGGCCATGTTTTTAAATCAATTACAATTTAACATGGATATTTTTTTCAATATTGATTTGTATCATAGAGAACGTGACACTGTTGTCATGTCATGTAGAATTTTGGGTAAATGCGCCGTTTTGGGGGATCACGCTCATTACCAAGCATAGTGAGATGAACTACATACAGTAGTGGATGCTTCAACTACATCCAAATGTTCAATTTGAGCACAGGCAGAAACTGAGTCATGTGCAGTGTTTATCTGCCGACAGCTGCTAGCTAGTGTTAGCTCCTGACCCGAGAGCAGAGATCAGGGCGCAGTCATTGTTCAGTCTGTTGCTCTCGTCGACGGGATCTCTAGGTCTGCTTTGAGTTAGCTACCATTAGCTAAGGTTATCCATTCTGAATCACCAATCCGTTAAGTGAAATCTAAATGACTTAAGCAACTTTTTAGCTAAATTAACAAGAATGTGCGCAGGTAAATACAGTGGCTCCCTCCCAGAATAGCGCAACCTTAAATCCTGTGGTCCGATATGATCCTTAATGGGTCTGCATCTTTGTGACATGTTAGATCTTTCATGGACCTTTCCAGGACCCATGGATGCTGTGCTCTACCTGACTGCCCTCGACCTTCGTCTTCTGCTCCACCTCTCTGTCACTGTCTTTCCCCTCGCTGCTCTTCTTTGCTGTTTCCTCGTCATCCTCGTCTACCTCACCCTCTTCTTCATCATCCTCCTCCTCCTCATCATCAGACCCCTGATGCCGACGTCCTGTCAGGTGCAAAACACACATCAGTTTCACTTCCCCCTTTAAACACCTGCTGTGTGTATTTTAGCACACACACCAACCTTTGCTCTCTTTGCTGCTCTGTGTCTCTGTGGTAACAGCCTCCAGGTCAGGCATCTGGCTCGTGTTGATGAGGGCTCGGATGCATGTATCGTGATCCAGCCAGACTACATTACCTAGGAAACAATCAGGTGGTACTCAGACAAGCACAGAATGGTCCTCGTTGATCTCTGGAATCAAACTCAACATGTCAGTTTCCAAAGTGTCTGTTAACCCCAGTGACAGTGGGACAGGATGTGTTGTCTCACAGCTACACCTCCCTCCATGACCCTCTGCTGCCTACAGCCCTCCTGTTGTTATTCCAACTTCTCCACCCTGTATTGTCAAAGTATGGTCTGTACACAAGCCCCACCTTCCACCTAGCCAAGGTTAGAAGAAGGGTTTTTCCACCTGCTAGTAGTCATGTCAAACAGCCATGGAGGAGCTCTGGGCGGCTAAATGTCTGAACCAGCGGCTGCCAGAGTGAAGAGGTGGTATCTTTTGCGCAGAGAGAGTGGGACAAAGAAAGAGCAACAACCAGGGTTATCATGGGTTTGGCTGTGTGACATAGAGAGGGTTAAAAGCAGCCAGAGGACTCAGACTGGATGAAGAGGTGGCGTTCTTCCTTCTGGCTGTGTTAGCATCTAATGCTAACCTGTTTGTTTTGCTAGCATTAGCCACCTAGCATGGTCAGGATTTTACCTTTGTGTTGAATTAATATGATTTTAATTTGGGAGTTACTGGAGCTTTGTGTAACATAGAGCAGAGATCATTAACTCTTACCTGGTCACAACTTTAGGCCAAAAAACTGTCTTATGCCTGTAGCTGGGACTAAATGCAGCTGCTAAGCTCTTATATTTAACCCCCCGTGAGAGTTCAGACCTAGTTTTAGGGTTCATTTTGGAATCAGGTTTTGCTTTAGGCTGGGGCTATGGTTACAGCCAACATGTGTGTGTGGTTCTCACAAGATGTGTCGTCGATCCACTCGATGTGCGCTGGAGGATATTCCTTAAAATATCCAAAGATGTCCTGTGTGCTCATGTCGTCCACGCCCGTCACGTGGATCGCCTCCAGGCGCAGTCTAGGGATGGCTAGGCACCACAGAAGAAGAAGAAGACAACAGGTTCAACAAATACACCTCGTGTAAAACAAACTAGCTGGCCATGTGCAGCTCAGGTACCTTTCTTCATGGTGTCTTTATCCAGGAAAAAGTTCCTCTGCCCGACACTCTCCTCGACACAGAAATGGAAGCGTCTTGCTCGCTTCTCTTTTCTCTCAATTGCCTCCTGATGAAAACACACAAGTTTAACACCTCGCTGTCTATACATTCAGTGCTACAGTTCGCATCACAACCAGTGCTGGGCCTAACGTGTTAAATCATTACATTTACTAATTTTATTACAGTTACTCTATGAAGCAACTTGTTATATTCAGAAATCTTTTTTTTTTACAAGTCTTAGTAAAGATGCTGAAATTTCTGTAATAAAACCAAAACTATGAGCTCTGTCTTTTGTGGTGTTTAATTACAACTTTTGCACAGAAAAGTCAAAGATCTCTCCGGGCAAAGAGCAAGGCCTGGTGTGAGTGCTGTGTATAACTTTGCTATCAAAGTACAGCGACATAACAGGATGTCCTTGTGTGCAGAACACTGTGGCCTGCATTCTCTCTGCCTTATTCAGATTATACAGCACCAAAAAGCGACACAGGAGCACACAGGACAATACAGCAATGTCAGCTTGCTTTTCTCTACACATCTGTCTGCTGTAATTTCCCCATTGTGGGATCAATGAAGTCCTACCTTAACAGTTCAACCGATATCAATCATAAAAAGCATCATATTAAATCAAGTGTAATGTCATTTGAATCAATGCCTCATCTGTTTAACAGTCACTTCCTGTTTGTTTTCTTAATGAAACATGTCCAACATGTTTTTTTGTGGGGAAATGTCAGTATTTTCAACTTGTTTCTGAAAAAGGCTAAAACATTAGAGAAGGTTACAGAAACCAAGTCGGACTCTGATGTTAGCAGCTAAAAAGAAATGCTAACATCTCCATGAAACAGGAAGGTGGGAAGCAGTGCAAGCCTGAGCTGCTGTTGTCGGTAAGAACTGTTTGAAGGAGTTCAGGCAGACTGCAGCTGAGGATGTGCAGCCAGTATCAGCTGTGGGTTCCCAGCTTTCAGAGGGCTCATTAGCCACATTCAGAGCAGGTGGAAGCACGGCCAGGTCAGTTATTAGTTAGCTAAGCTAACACAGACATATCAGGCTACAAAAGGAGCAGGAATTGATATTTCTAAACAAAGTCTGATTAGTGTAAAGCTTTGTGAGTGGGACACGTGATGTTTTCGACAGCCTCTGTCACAGTGTGCGGTGGACTACGCTCTGGACCGGTCATAAAATGCAGACATATGGGGTTTAACACTTGGTTTGTGTGCAAGAGTGTGTAGTGTTACAAGGCTCCGGGGTGGCAGGCTGAGGTCAGACAGGGCAGCAACATCGTTTTATGGTTAAGATAACGCTTTCCTGTTTCATTGTTTAACATGGGTTCTTTTCATTATTGAGACTAAAATTATGCAATGTCGCCTAAAAGTGATGCAACGGTGTGTGTGTGTCAGTGTCAGAGACATACCTTCGAGTTGACATCGATTCCAGTGATGAACGCTCCAGCCTTGTTCTCATATCTTCGACTCGTATCCTGCAAAACACAATCCAGTGGCACAGACACTTTTCAATATATCTGTCAGGAGTTCACTGCTTTTAATCTCTGCTCAGGGACAGTTGCACAGATAAAGGCACTCAAATGACTTGGCAGCATATTTATGTCATCGATTGCTAAAACATACACACATTTTCAAATGGTTACTCAGCTGAAACCTGTTCAAATGTATTGGCACTATAATCTCTGCAAATCTTAAGTGTGAAAGCAACATTCACGAACGTAAAGTTGGCTCATCAGTGACCAAAATTTTTTGCAGAAGAAAATTCTGCATTTAAGAAAAGCTATGGTGCAGAAAGTGTGCTAACTTTGTTACAGTGAGGTTTGCTAGTCAAATGCATAAAAGAAAATATTTGACTGCATATAAAATTACTGCCCACTCTCATCAAATTAGAAATTTCAGACAAAACCAAAACACCTTGAACACTCAGTGCTTGTTGGCTGGGGGCAGCAAAGACCTCATGGAGAGCATTTTAAATTTCTCACCCATAGCTTAATGCCAAACTCCTATTCAAATAACAGGCATTTTAACTCCACTTTGAAACCAGTGACCGACCGACCACACACACACACACACACACACACACACACACACACA
Source organism: Monopterus albus (assembly GCF_001952655.1). Classification (NCBI taxonomy): domain Eukaryota; kingdom Metazoa; phylum Chordata; class Actinopteri; order Synbranchiformes; family Synbranchidae; genus Monopterus; species Monopterus albus. The sequence goes on along the minus strand of NW_018128205.1, from coordinate 95,439 downwards.
CAAAAACAAACACACACACAGACAGTATCTCAGCATGGTTCAGACCTGTTATGCCACAATTTGTAATTACTGAGTGAAGCTGTCACTTTCAGGTCTTACAACGTTATTTTGTCAAAGCTTTAATCATTCACTGAACCTTTAAGTCACCTTTAAGTCAAAGATGGAAATCCAATCAACCCCTACAATGGGAAGGGATTACTGTCTGTATTTCTTAATAAAAGACAACTAAACTAAACTCAATGACGTTTTATTTGCAGAATTGAGATGAATTAGATTGCAGCACAGTCTGTTGCAACACTGAAGTGGCACAAATCAACTTTAGAAACTTAAAGGAACGATTCAAATAGAATAGGACTAGTTTCACTATTACCCTCGTTAATTTAATGGGAAGATTATCAGGTGAGTACGTTAACCACAGAGCAACGAACTAGATCTTTAAAAAAAATTATCACTTAAATGGGCGATTATGCCGAACTCATCAGTGACTGTGCATGTATCGAACCATTAATTCTTACATAATATTCCAGTACTTGCGCTCATTTGCCGATAAAATTTCCAGTTTATCTAACAGAGTTTGGAGGCACCGTGACTCCATACAAACACCGCATTTAAAGGGCGACTAGCAACAAGTGACTGAAATAAACAATGAAACTCCAGCTGTTAAACAAAGATGTCGTCAGTTTAAACAAGCGCGTGTTAAAAACAGGTGACCGTTATTAACAGTTAGCCCGTAACGGTCGCCGTGATAACGACTCGTTCCTGTAAGTAGAGCCGGGAGTCCACGTTACCACACGCCGACACTTCACGCGGTTCCCACGGCTGCAGTAAACGCCAGTCCCCGGTCTCACAGGGCCTCGTCCGTGCACTTACCGGTAGCAGCTCCTTCAGGGAACGGTTAACGGATATGTCCTCCGCTTCTAGCTCTCCCTCCTCCACTTCCATTGGTTCGGCTTCGCGCACATCTCCGTCCGCCTCGGAGTCCGAGTCAGATTCGGAGCGGTCGGAGCCACTGTCTGAGTTCACCGATACCCGTAAGCTACATAGCTGCGAACAACGGTCAGTGCAGCTACGGCTGCTGCTTCTTCTTCTTCGGTACTGCGGTGGCGAGACCAAGGCTGAGACACGGTGTGCCAGAGCGCCACCTGGCGGTAGAGAAAGTAATTGACTCATTTATTCTACTAAAAGTACACTGTAAAATACTCAACTTGTAAAAGTCCTGCTTTGAAAATGTTGGGCTGCCCAAGAAAAAATATGTATGTATAATCAGGGAAATCTACTTAAAATGTCAAAAGTGCTTATCACAGAAAATGCAGGCCTAGGCTTTTAATCCATTACTGTAAACTTAGCATTTGCTAACAAGCTCTCTTTTAAAACTCCCAACATTCAACACTCCACAACAACATCAACAACTGCCTGCTCTTTCTCGCTCTCTCCTCCCACACCCCTCACAGCGCCCCCCTCTCACATTCTTTCAGGCAATAACATGTAGAACCATATAACAGGATGCTAAACATTAGAACCATATAACTAGAGGCTAGACATCAAAACCATTACAATATATACACACATATGTCACCATATGTGCTGGCGTTGTGCGTATTTTATGCACATGGCACAGCTGCAGTAACATCATTGATTAGTCTATAAATGTCCTAACATTGCAACAGGATCAGTGATTTCCTATCGATACTGACCTCAGGTGCTTTCTACATGTGAGACAGGTGTGCTATGTGACACACAGATTCCAGCTGTTGTAAACATGTGGCGCGCAGCAGCAGTCTTCAGGGTGAGGCCAGCTCCACCTGAACGGTACAGTCAGTGTAGCTGATGTGTCATTGTACAGAAAGGCTGATCATTTCACACACACAAGAATTTCAGCGTTTCATCAAACAGACATTGAAGTAGAAATTCTACTAAAATGTTATAACATACCAGTGTTTTACACCTGCTTTGGCTTAGGCATCACACCAGTTCCAATGCTCAGCCTGCTAAGCTTTCATACATACGTGAAAACTCAGTCTGCAATTGGTTATTACTCTGTGTACAAATCACTGAATCAGTGCAATGCCATTTCTTATCTGATCACCCTGTGCAGTGCTGCACATTTAGCAAACATTTTAAATGGGAGAAAGAGGTCAAAGCAGGAAATGCCATTTTGTGCCTTCACATATATTATATTATATTGCAGTAAGAGGGTGTGTTCACTGCAGGACCTGTTGTCACTGTGTCAGTGAACTCTGGAGGTTCTTAAAGTGCCGACGGTAAAACACAAACAGACACAACAGATGAAAACCTTAG
>NW_018128205.1:78778-80785 GCF_001952655.1 Monopterus albus | reverse complement strand
CTAATGTTTTTCTTCTCTTCTTCAATCTTTAATTTTCACTCCTTCCCTGATTTCCTGTATTATCTGTCCTTTCCTCACTTTCTTCTTCCTTTGCAGCATCCCTCCCTCATTTCTTGGCCTCCCACTTTTTCTTTCAAACCCCATTTATTCTTTCCTACACCACATTTTGTCATTCCTCGACATCCGTTCCATTCTCTCTAGTTCGCTCCCTCCTTTCCTCCCTCTTCATTTTACTCATTCTCTCACATTCTCATTTCTCTTCCTCCTACTCAAGTCTCATCATCTCTCTCTTGCTGCTGTCCCCTTTTCTTAACAAACTCTTTCTCTAACTTGCTCTCTCTTACTGCTAGAACTAACTCAGTTATACAGTAAGTACCCTGTGGTTTGATTCTCCAGTCCCTTCTTCACAAGCCGTACCAACCCTTCTTTCTGTACTTTTTAGCTGCATTCATGTCTTTTTCCCCTCGGCTGGGAATTCTGGAGTAATTCAGTGAACACTCCACCCACACACATTTACACACAATCTTACCTTACTGTTGTACAGCACCCAAATCTGCGCTGAGTCTATTCTTATTCTGCCTTTCCCTTTGCTGTATCACCGTGTTTCTCTCTTGCTCTCCCAGGTATGCCACAGCTAAACCACATATCTACGCTGCACCAATCTCTCCCAACATCTCAAAAGTTTCACATTCCCTGTTTGCTTGCTCTCTTATTTTGCTCTATGCTCCTGTCTTCTCATAAACTCCACACCTGGTGCTGCCTGACTTTCTTTTATCTCTCCTTTGGGCCTGCAGTGCAGCAGGAGACTGATACCTATCCTCTGCCTCTGCCTTTGCATGTTTATTTTTTATCTGCTCCTCCTGAAAAAAATAACAGCTCCTACCTTACCTCCGTCTTTGGTTTTTATCAGCTGCTAGAGCATCTTTTATCATATCTCCCTTAGTTTTTGCAATACATTTGTTACCCGTCTTCTGCTCCGCATCTCTCCAAATATTCTGCCTCCGCATGATAACTTCTTTTCAATGTATTGACTCTGCTGAAAATTAAATTGAAAATCAAAATCCTCTAGGGGTGAGATATACCCACACATGACTTGCTCACACATACACAAAGAAACATAAATATTCACAGCCACAGAGGCACAGTGTTGCAGATGGTTCAGGCAAGTCAGTGACCAGGGGCCAAATATTTGGACAATGCTGCCATCTGCTGGACAAGCTGTTAATAGGCCTTTTTCATAGAAGACATTTTGACATGTCAGTAAAAATGCTCAGGTGAAAAAGTGATTGCTGAATTTTGTTAAATTAATCTATTTCAGTTTTTTTATTGTGAATGCTGGCTTACCGTCAGTGTCAAGTCTTACTGGCTGTACTGGTTGCTATTAGAAATGAGAATACTAAAAAAGCCAAACTAAAAATATATAGACCACTACACTAACTTAATGATTACCAAACTTTGTACTAGACTTCACAAGTGTTGGTTAGCATGGCCCTCAGTCGAACAGCAACACATTCACACATAGAAAAACACAGATACATTCCTCCTCCACTATATTCCACTAACATTTTAGCAGCTGCTAAATCCATAATGTCAACACATAAAATTCATATTCAGTGTAGTTAAACCTCTTGGCCAGTGCTCTTCTTATGTCTGTGTGTGTTCTTGTACTTTCTGCATAATGAGGACAAAAATGTTTTTATTTTAAATTTTTTATTTTTGCTACAGAGTGAGAATATTTTTTGAACTTGGGGACATTGTGGCCCATCCTTACTTTCTGTTAAGGTTAGTCCCCCTCACCAGGAGGATGAGGGATAACTGAGGTAGGACTCAAGATTGCCGACCCAGGTGCTAGTTAAAAAAAAAGGAGGTTTAATGGTGGAGGAGACCAGGACGACCAGGGGAGTAGACACGCTGTGTTCATGACTCAGTACAGGGCTGGGGTGTCTTTTCATGTGCATCAGCATAACACACGAACATTTACAATGTTGTGTGTCAACACATTTGACA
>NW_018128205.1:27532-78260 GCF_001952655.1 Monopterus albus | reverse complement strand
AAGCTTTCATAAATGATTTCTTTGTGTCAATTTTGTGTCCTCCACAGTAAGAAATTGGTTAATTTAGTACATGTGAAGGCACCAGCCTGAACATATTAATGCAGCTTGTGCACTGCTGCCTCAGCATCCACACAGTTAATATAGGCTGGGTTTGTTTAGAATAAACCTACAACTTTGCCCCCAAAATCTATTTTCATAATGTGTTGAAGCCTTTACACACCAGTAATCCCACTGCTGAGATTGTGTCAGGACTGTTTTATCCAACCAAACAGGCCTATTCAGTTTTACTATCATGACAAAAACTATCAAGGCAAACACCACTGGCCAAGATGGAAACAGGTAATGGTGCAACTGCAAATCCATTGTTAATGAAAAAAAAAAAGACTGAAACAAATAACTGATTAGATTCCGACAGAGCGGTGAACAGCAGCCTGTTTGTGGTTAGATGGCACAAATTTCTGACTGTGACAGTTCATCATGCATCATGATGATCTTGTTGGGGAACTTTGTACCAGCGTCAGTACAATAACATAGTGTTAAACTGTTCACAGTGACTTTGTGATAATTTCACCTGTATACGGCAGTAGGGACTGAAAGCATTATTAACCTACATCATAGTTATGATTATTTTCATTATTATAAAATGAAACAACTGTAAGTTACTTCAACTGATATTAACATACAGAATACATACAGATACAGAATCAGTCTAATGTGGATAACTTGGTTTTCCATGTATGCAGAATGGGGTGCTGGTTGATTGTGTGCATGTAAACATAAGATTAAAACAAAATATTCCACTCTGTTTTACTGATGATAAAATAAACTGGACTTCTTCCTACTCCATTCAAGCATGTACTAGGTATAAGCAAATTGATATTGGATTATGTGTAAAATTATGTGTGTTGTCATATCAACTGTTTTACGTGCTTGAAAGAATAAATCAAATCAAAACCAATCAGAACTTCATTGAAAATTTGAAGTTCAACTAACAAAGGCAACACTTAAGAAATTATGATAGCTTTTATTGAAGTTTGCTGCCTTGGCATTTTGATTTTTCTCAACTCTTTTTTTTTTTTTTTTTTTGCTTTGACAGGGTATTTTTGAATGAACAAGGAAATTTTTATCAAGGATTACAAAAATGTCACAGCTGACCCATGCACACCACAAAGACTGAAACAAAGTGCAAAAATCTGGTGCAAACTTTATAACATCAGGTTTTCATGCCAGAATCACAGAATCTCAATTTCATGATGCAGAACACTGATTATAAACACAAACAGACATTTTTGTGTTTGCACTGCGTCCCTCCTCTCATCATCACTTTTCAAAATAATTCATAACTCTTATTGTGGAAATCAATCTGATCACAGAAATTAAATTAAAGCGACAACAAGGGGAATAGAGTTTGTGCTTTCAGTGCAATTAAGACAATCCTAGTGCAGTTAGTGTCCTGGTTCAATCTGTACATATTTAATATATATGTATATTTATTTAACATCCACAGAGCTTTCTGACATTTTAGTGCAAAATATACATTGGTTTCCTGCTAGTTTCCAGTCAGTTTCCTGATGTGTTCCTGTCAGTCTTCTGTTGATTTCCTGTAGTGTTCTGTCAGCAACCTGTTAGTTTCTGCTCAGTGTTTGCATCAATCACAGTAAAGCAGCTTCTTCTTTTTGCAGATTTTTAAAATAGTCTGCCATTTTCAGTGCAGCTCACGGTTGAGCTACTTAACAATAATAAATGTGACGTTCACGTAATCTAAATCTCTTCACAGTGTTTTCTGTTTTCTCATGGTTCTAGAGAATCTTGCTGCAGGTTTGACACATGACTCTAATGAAAATGACTAAGTCGACAGTCTGAGTCCCTCCGAGCAGAAAAGAAGCAGTTGAAACTTCTGCAGCAGTGAAGCAGGAAGTGTTTTCCCTTTTCAGCCTCTGTGTGTGTATGTCTTTCTGTGGTTTTTGTGGATAGACTGTAGCTCAAAACTGTCGCTGTGAGGACAGTTAGGCCAGTCCTCACACCTTCAGAGGGCTGTTTGAGGGTTAAGAACTGGGTTCAGAATCAAGTTTAGGTTAGGGGCCTGCAAATGCATTATGTCCTCCCAGCTATAGAAAGATAAAGATGAGAGTCTGTGTGAGACAGTCCACCAGTGCCGTCAGATTAAAGTCCTTCTCGTCCATGGGGAGTCTGAACCTCCTTGCTGTTCTTCTAAAAACTGCAAAGGAAATAAAGAGATTAAATCTACACTACAGCTGAAAGTACAACATACAACAGAACCTTTTTCCTTCAGCTTTTCTCTAGTATGCCATCATTTAAATGGTCTGAACAGGTCTGACAGACCTAATGTTGGAGCTTGCATGTGCTTTGTCCTTTGGAACCACAGTATTTTTCAATGCAAAGGAAAGACACCATAGATGCATTAGCACACGGCACAAACATCAAGCGGTGCATACCTCCTGCTGCTGGTCTCACAGTCTAGGGTCCCTGCTGAAGACAGACAGACAGACAGAAGATTTATAGTCACTTCTCTTTTAGTGACATTAATATTCACAGAAAAGGTGAAAAAGAGCCAAACCTCCATCATTTTGAACTTTCTTTACATGTCTAACGCACAGCACCCAGAGGAGACACATACAGACACTGACTTACTGCAGCAGAGTGGCTCAGTTTGTCTAAACGAAACTTCAGGCTGGATCTGGGAGAGTTTCTATTTTTCATCTCTGAAAAAGAACACAGGAAAACAAATGATCAGCAAAAGAAAATACATGAGGGGAGCTGACTGTGAAGAGCTCTGATGTTGAGTGTGTGAAACCCGCAGACGTCAGACTGTGTCACACCGAGTACAGAGCTTTTTGTGTGTGGACGCTTTACTGAACCTGTGGGGCTGCGGCAGACGGTGAGCGGGCTTGAACTCTGACCCTCCACTGTTACAGTCTGAGTGAGCTAAAAACAAACAAACAGAGGACAGATCAATGATTTTACATGTATTACATCACATGTATTAAAATGTTTACTATGTGTTTGAGATCATCTCTGTTTTCATCCATATCTCCTGATACTGTTAGTTTTACTTTAATTCAGTTCATAGCACCAAATCACAACTTTACGTAGCCGGGTCTAGACACACAGTGTTACAGAGAGAAACCCGACAGATCTCCCTTGAGCAGCACTTGGCGACAGTGGGGAGGAAAAACTCCCTCTAACAGAAGAAACCTCTGATAGTATTATTATTATCTCCTGCTAAGTCCCGTTTAAATGCCCTACATAGGAGAAACACATTAGATGTGAATGACTCCACAAATGTTCCTCTGGTGCCACCCTCACACCAACTTTACACAAGACTAACTCCATCCACATCTCAGGCCTTAACGCTCAGTTCTGACCTTTATGTATCACTGCTTCCCATCTGAACGTGTCAGTGACATGTACCTGGCCCCGGTGTGAACATCACTGAGCTCCTACACTGCCACACATGCACAGATTGAACTGAAATGTGAGCCACGTGCATGGATCCATGGAAGTGGCCCAGATCCGATCTGAAAACATCTGATGTGGTTTGTTCCCACTTCTGTGGAAACATCAGGTCTGACTCACTGGGAGGGAAACTTCAACTGGGATGTGGGCGGAGCCTCAGGCTGTTATTTGTAATGTTAGGGCTGTCGCCTCACAGCAAAGAAGGTTCTGGGTACAGGCCACGGCCGACCCAGGGCCTTTCTCTGTAGAGTCTGCATGTTCTCCCTGTGCCTGCTTGGGTTCAATCCGGCTAGTGCCGGCTTCCTCCCACAGTCCAAAGACATGCAGCTTAGGTTGACTGGTGGATCTAAACTGCCTGTAGGAGTGTGTGTGGTTGTTTGTCTACATGTCAGCCCTGTGACAGACTGGTGACCTGTCCAGGGTGGCCCCCGCCTCTCACCCAGTGTCTACTGGGATTGGTTCCAGCCCCCCCACGACCCTGTTCAGGAATAAGCGGTATAGATAATGGATGGATGGATGTTGTTTGTAACTGTACTGTCTGACCAGGTGCACGTCATCAGTAGGGACACTGAAGCTGCAGGTGCTGGATGTCGATCTGGAAATTTTACTGCTGTCCTTCTTCATGTGGATCCTGCAGATTAGAAAAACATCTTAGGGACCATCTCAGTCCTGTTTCTCTGTGGATGTACAGCACCAGTCGAACGTTTGGACCACTGGTACTGTATTAGCACTCTCACTATCTATAACAAATAAAGTGTAATGATATGAAAATCCACATTTTTAATGAAACCAAGTCTCCTGTAACCAAACATGTTTCTGGTATACTTGCCCAGAAGAAGACCAGTGGGTCAACTCAATGGCTCTACCTTCTAAATATACTGTATCATGTAAGCTTTCAGTGTGAGGTCATTTTTCCCATGTTCAATTTGTAACAAACCAAACAGCTGTAACATCACTGCTCCATAGCACAACTACTGGTCAGAAACTCCACAGGTACCTTTAATGTGATTCTGATGTAGCCGGGGAGAAAGAAAGTGTAGACCAGTTACACACTCACCTTTCCCATTGGCCCGCCTCTGGAGAGCTGGGATTGGACGGCAGCTCTGACCTCACCTCCAGTGTCGGCTGGCAGCTGTCGAGGCTCCTCTGCTCACTGAGGAGACTGTCACATTCACAATACAAAGAACAAAGCGTGAAAGAACCATGAGAAATGTTTTGTGCTGAGCCTAGCTTACTTAGCACAAAAACTGACACTGGATGGAAACTGTTAGCCTAGCAAATAGGAAAAATACACCTTGCAACAATCCAGGTGTGTCTGGTTTATGTGTTTATTAAATAGCAAGAGGAATAGAAATGGAAAGAGGAGACACAGTTGATTTAGCAACAGAGTTACCTTCTATGGCTATGCTTTTCTGTTTGGCTGTCGACACTCAGCAGACGAGGGAAAAGTCCGGAACGCCGTTTCACAGGTGATTTCACATTACACTGGTATCAAACACACCAGACTGTACAGTTATGATAGCAGTTATTATGACTGGATAATGATCACAAACACTGAATGAAAGAGACATGTTTGTTATCTGCTCACCTCGGCACTGATGTGTGCCAGACCCCCCCCACTCAGACTGGTGGGTAGGCCCGTCCCACTCCGTGACACGGTCTCCATGGAGACGCTTCGCCCTCGCATTGCCCTCTGAGAAGAACAAAAACAGTTGTAGCACCATCAGTCTGCCGTCCCTGTTTCCTGTCCACTTTTACAACCTTCTATGGAATAAAAGCAGTCAACCCAAAAAAATATAGATCAGCCTGATCATGAACTTAATGATGAAAAAATTTAATTTCACAACACTGTTTGATAGAGGAAGAAGAAAGAAACATGGGATGACAGAAATCAAGATGGAAGCTAATTTCAAAAATACAAGTAAAGTTGAAGGTAGAAGCACACCTTGATGGACTCCAGCAGGCCTCCGTGGGCGTGTCCGTTCTCAGCTCGACCCTCCTCCTCTGGACCTGATGTCAATCCCAGCATGCTCTGGGAGCGTCTCTGCAACTCATCATGGAGGCTGTCCAGAAGGGCGGCCCGGGTGCGCTCCTTCACAAACACACGTTTATTTTGAGAATTGTTACATTGTTCCCGAGCTGCAAGGCATCATCACCACAACAGCTGACCCACAGTAGGGTTCAGTTGTGACAGATGTGATTCAAGCACAGCATTTAGAAAGAAAACAAAAAAGGCCCCGAAATCAAGCCCTGTGGAACACCACCGCTGAGAAGGGTAGAGGTAGCTTCGGGAGTTTTAGTACATTTTATCAATTTGTCTTTACATTCACTAGGAAATAGAATCCCTTAAAATTATAGTATTTTATTTTAAAACCACCTTGAACCTTTCATATTCACAAGATGAAGGGGTCATGGGGTTAAAGGGCTAACAAGCTGGAGATACCTGTAACCACATGGTACCTGTACACAACAAAGATGGAGAAAGCTCGAGCCTCAAATTGCTTAGAAAATATAAATACTGAAAATGCAGGACAATTTGACTAAAATGTCTTTTGTTTTTGTGACTAAAACTAACGACACATTTTCAGGTAAAGACTAAGATAAAATCGAAATCAGGGACCAAAGTTTGCACTGCACTGATGAGAGGTGTTACTCTCAGTGCTGTGAAAAGAAGAAAAATAACAAGCAGCCTTCTGTTTCTATGCAGAGTGGACATATAAACACACAGAGGTGTTTCGACCTGATGGCCAACTGAGTGCTGAAACACTGTCAGTATCTCCTCCTCCAGGTGTGTTTACCTCTAGTCGGGCGAAGCGGTCGCTCTTGTAGCAGGCCAACTCTGCGTTGATAAGTTTAGTGAGCAGAAACTCTCTGAACTCTGGACCCTGAAAAAAAAAGCAGCTAATTTAAAATCATGGCACTTAAAGGCAGGGTTGACGATTCTTTCAGAAATATTTTTGTTACATACTGTATCTTGAAATTCTCTCTTCATCCTGATGGAAATGAAGGTATTACATACAGTAACAACATAAAGAAACAAATCTGCCACCTGTGGCAGCAGCAGGGAAAAACCATTGGACGGTCTACCTGTCTGACAACCCACTTCCTACCGGCATTCACTCTGTTCATGCATGGCCTCTCTCAGAAGGCTTTGCAATTGCAAGCAGACGTGTTGCCACTCAGTTTTTATAGCTAAAGCTAGCGAGCTATGGCAGAGAAAGTTCCCACAGCAGCTTTCATTCACAAACAGAGACTGTTGTTACAGGCCAGGCCTTCCTTTTGAGACATATGGCCTTATGAGTAATGTTGTTGTTGCCAGAAGTTGATACCTGCAGTATGAGGGTGAGAAGACCACCACATGGAGCAGACTCCTCTTACTTGCAGCCACAGGTGGGGACAGTACCACCAGCAGTCAGCTCTAAGCGTACAGATGGGATTGTAATGCAGTTAACCACATCAAAGGCCACATGCAGCGTTTCTGTTACCAAGACGGAATAAAGCCTGTGTTTTGAACAAGAGTTAGCCGGCCTCCCTCTTCACTTCTCTCTGCCAGAAAAGCCCGACTTCTAAGACCAGTTACTGGCCACAAGCTCAAAATCGAGATTCCTCCTGCTGGTTTTTCCAGGATCGCCAACCCTTCCTTTCATAAATCAAGTTTAATGGAAAAGTCCTTCTGCACCATTTCATGTCACATTTTACCAAATAACCTCAAAAACATCAACAAGGTTCTGTCTTACCTTCTTGAAGACGGATGGCTTTGGGAGGGGCGGGCCAAATGGGGGCACGTCTTCTCGTGCTGTGACAGATACCTGTCAATCACAATAGTTCCCACTGTCACTGGCAAATACAAAACCGTTGCAAATTTCTCACCATGTTTGTGATGCATCAACTGGTTCATTATGTGTCATCATGTTTCAGTGAAGAAGCACAGACAAAAGGTAAAACAAAGTCACAGAACAACATTAAGTATGTTAAAGTAAAGAAAACGTACAACAACCAGTAAGATGTTTGCTCTCAGCTGTACCTTGTAGGTGGTGTTGTCAGAGCAGGGCTCCTCCACCTGCACCAGGATGAAGGCATGCAGGAAGTTGGAGGCAATCATGTCTGGGACAAACGGCGTGGCCTCCTCTTGAAACACCACCCCCACGATGTCGTTTCCTATGTGACGTTTCCTCTGAAGCTGAAGAAGACGGAGGCATCATGTGTTACAGTGTGCCAAGTCACATCGGCCCGTCACGTGCTGCGTGAGCTTTTCATGCTGTTATGTTGTGTCACACTGAATCATGCTGTCTCATGTGTTTGTTGCATCATGCTGTTTTTCATCATGAGTAATGTGTTATACTCTGTCATGCTTTGACATTCTTGTGTTGTGTGATGGTGCTTGGTGTTGTGTGATGTTGTATTGTGCTGTTTTCGGCACTGTTTACCTGCTGTGTGTCTCCCTGTGTGAAGGGCAGTTTGGTGGAGACATGGAACATGATCTCCTGCTGTCTGTGGATGGTGTAGATGGACTGGGACCCCGTCTGACCGTGGGACACATCCAGACCCCCCCGAAACCTGCACAGAGGAGGGACCGGTTATCGTTCACCTACCTTTTGTCTTTCAGCAAGACAAAATCAAGGTCTGGATGCCAGCTGACATGATTATAACAGCAGAACCTAGGACTGCGACTAATGATTATTATCTTTGTTCTGATTCCCATCACAGAAGAACAGGAAACACCGATACCAGTGACTTGTTGCTGTTTGCATCAAAATCAGGTCTTTTCTGTTATCTGGAGTGTTGTTGCTCTATTTTCTGTCAACTGATGAGTCAAATAGTCGTTGCCCTTCTAAAAGAGAAACATTGTTGGAGTCGGTTTGTGTTGACTGACACAATGTGGCTGTGCTGAGGTGGATGATGGCTAAAACCTGGTTCCTCTGGTTTCTCTGACCCTTTGAAGTCCTGCAGCTCCACCGTGTCCCCCAGCAGCTGCAGGAACTCTGTGAAGGCTGGCGTCTCCTCGTTGTTCCTGAACAGCTCCTCCTCAGATACCTGGAGGGAGGGAGGTGACCCATCACACTCACAGCACCTTCCATTCTTAGCTACAACAATCAGCCACGTCAACGACAATCCTCACATTTGTCACACAGTCTACAGAGGAAACAGCCTTGGACATGATATCCTAGTTTTTATCTAAGGAATTTGTAATTATTTTAAGAATATGAGCATCAAGTCACCCTTGGCCAGTGTTCAGTAGCTGAAGCACACAGTCTTCACAGCCGATAGTTTTTGTAGCAGCTATAGTATCATAGCAGGAAAAACACAGCTGTAGTAAATAAAACGACGGCTCTGCTGTTCCACTGACACAACCTGTACATTAACACAACCTGTTGGTCAAAGACATTAGAGGTGGGCCCAGGCAGCCAGTACCTGTCCAAATCTCTGGTAAATGACTCCAAACTTGAAGGTGTTGTTGACCTCGTGCTCGTCATAGGCAACTATCAGCTGAGATGCCTGATGGCAGACAAACACACAAGGTTGACAAAGTCAGTCCAACATGGGCTCTTCTGACATTTGAGAGGAATATGAACGTGATGCAAGGTTCTTTGGGCTCACCTTTGGGTAGAGGACAGTAACTCCATCTTTCAACATAACACATGCAATAAGACACACACACACACACACACACACACACACACACACACACACACACACACAATGATAAAGAGTTTGCACTCGTGACAAAACAAACCAGCAACACAAACTAACTCCTAGTTTCAAGAAAACTCCATTTCTGCCTTTTTGCAGCAGTCGCTCTTCTTTGCAGAATCAGCTCTTGTCTTCTTTAAAAACCCCTTTTTTTACATTAAGCCAATTTATTTCCCTGTTTCATCTCAATATACATGTATTCTCTTAGGTGCAGATCTCGTTTGTAAAAACACTCTGGAACCTTGTTTTCAAAGGTTCTTTATATACTAAGTTTATTATTATTGTGTTTTTCTTGCACTGTCAACACGTTCAGTGAGTAACACTACAACCCTGTCAGGTCCGCTCGGCGTGACCTGCCTCTCTTTTTCTTTTTTCTCTCCTCTGTTCTCTCGACCTGCGGGATCGGCACCTCAGCTGTGTTGCATTCGGTAATTAGCGAATCGTTTGTTGGTGCACACAGCTGGGGTGCATCCCGCTGATTAACTCCTACCTTATTTATACCTCTGGCAAACGCTCTGCCGTCACCGGAGCATTAACTACTGTAAACGTGCATACCCCGTAACAGCCCCTTTTTGTCCGTGGTGTGTATAAGACGTATTTTGTTTTCCACGCTGACAGTTCCTGTGCTGTAAACCGCTGTGTTTGTTTTTTGTCCATGAGGGTAGCCAGACGTTACTTTTTGTTATCCGCGCTGACAGTTCCTGTGCTGTGGATTTCCGTTTTCGTTCGCCTATCCTCCTAGTTCAGTTTGTCTATTCACCTGTCCGTCCTGTTCCTCCTACTCTCCTGGTTTCTTGCGTCGTCCCCTGCCAGTCCTGGTCTCCGCAGTCATCACTGCCCTACTCTGGTCAATGGACTATACATATACTTAGTACTTTGTTTGCTTTTCTCCAATAAACCCCCTTTTTTTTTTTTTTTTTACTAGCACCTGGGTCAGCAGTCTTGAGTCCTACCATAGTTCTCCCTCACCCTCCTGGTGAGGGGGACTAACCATAACAAACCCTCATGTCCTGTCTGAGGGTCCTCACTGATCTAAAATGTACAAACCTCATATGTGTTTATGTGTTTACACTACATGTATTTGTTCAGGCAGCCAAATCCGGTCCTCACAGGGTAACCACTGATTATAAAACTAAGACTCGGATTTAGATTTTCAGTCTAAGTCGAGGTAAACATCTCTCAAGGTGAAAGCACAGAGCTGGGGCCTAGGCCTGTCCTGAAGTACAGACCTGGAGGAGGTGGAGCCCGCAGACTGGACACGATTATGTTTCTTGATGTGGGGTTTCTTTCATATTTAAATGTGATTTCTTGTGCCAAGTTGTGACAGTTAGTTGTGTGTTTGTGTGTACCTTGGCCAGCTCTGGTACACTGGGGATGTCAGGCAGCTCCGTCAGCGATAGCCTGTGGTACACACTCTTCATCCGAGACCTGAAGGGCACAAGAGACACAGCAGGTCAGACTCCTGACAGGTGCCACCAGGAAGTACTTGTACATGGGAGAAGAAGGGGGTAGCTGTGACGATTCGGTATACAGGTAAGGATGAATTAGAGGGGCTGCAGGTGAAACAAACAGCATGAATCCTAACAGTCAGTGATGAGGTCAGATGGAAACACAAGTGAAGACAATAGTGTGTTCCTATCATCTCTTTGTTTCCCTTGGTGGTTGTGTGTCGCTACAGCACCTGGTGCGCATGAGAATGGGCCGGACGGACAACAGCCTGGCTCCAGACACAGCTAACCAAACCTAGAAATGTACGGGTTCAGTGTCTGAACAGTATACGTGCAAACAGGCAGCCCAGATGTTACGGCTCAGCACTCAGGAATGGACCCTGCTCACTCTCAGACTGATCGTCATACAGGGTCCAGCGTAGAATAAGACCCAGTGGGAACTGTTAAAGCTGTCTGGTCACCACGGACAGCACCTGTCATGATTACTGATGTGAAAAAATAGAAAAAATCTCAACTGATTTGTGAAACAAGACTTTTGAATGAACTCCCAGATCTGAGTCACTTTAACTCTGAGGAATTTAACAGAAATGAAAGTTGGACAAACTTTACTGAAGCTTGTTGCCTTTCTTCAACCTTTCTATTTTTATAGTGCAGGTGTGACATACCAGCAGGTCAGGGATCAGCTCCTGTGCTGAGACCTGTGTCCGTGTGATCACGTATGTGTGTGTGTACCTGATGATGACGTGGAGGTGCTCCCGATCCCGCTCCTCCTCGTGCTTCACTGACAGCAGCAGGTTTCCCAGACCACTAGCTGAACAGGAGAAGTTCAGATGCTCCTGAGAGAGAATCACAGAGACTTTTAACATGTCCTCATCTTGACAATTTATATACTGGTGCTTTCTGAATTGGAGTCAGTCGGAGCCAGCATCTAGCGGCTGTCAGTGGCCTCGAGCTTTCAGACACCTCTACGCTGGAGCGAGCCTCCAGCCCTGGGGGCTTCCGCCCGGTTTACATCTGGTCAAACTAACCAACATGCAGGAGGTTTACTTCCACCCTGACACCACACCACACTCCTCACCCTGCCCAAGAAGTACTTCCTGTATGCCCGTGCAGCCTCGTTGATCATCTCCAGGTGGTACCCATAATCCCCTGGGGGGTTGTCTTCCTCCTCTCTTCCTCCCAATGCTCCTCCCCCCTCCTCCTCCCCTCTGCGCTCTAGGGAGGTGGGAGCAGGAGCCTCGGGATCCTCAATCCAGTAACCTCCAAACTCCGGCAGGATGACCTGAGGGTACGGACCCCCCCTCTCCAGCACCTGCAACATACACATTCGTGTCTATACTTGTGAGGACTCGTACATGTTACAGTCACTGCTCCTTCCTTCATACACATTGGACTCATGTTGACCTAATGAAAAACATTTAATATAGCTCATCACTAATTCTCATCAAAAAACGTCTCATGCAGCTAATTTGTCAGGTTATTGCCCTGTATTGTTGTAAATAAAGTGTTAGATGAGCGAGATTGTTTTGGAAAATATGCTGAAGAAAACAAACCCAATTTTTTTTTATGTTTGTCTGAGACGCAAAAGCAAAGCAGGAACTTTTTGGAAAATCTGTAACACGGGCATCATTCCTCCATCATTTAAAGTTTGCAACTTGTTTGTTAAACTAAATTTGGTCTAGAGAGGCAAAGCCCTTTTCTGTCGCATCTGAACCAGAATTACAGCTTTGTGGTTGTGTGCCTCAGCCAACCAGTCATATTCACAGGTGTGGGCCAGAAATGAGGTCATTGACCTTTAACCTTTGACCACCAAAATCTAATCAGTTCACCACTGAGTCAAAGTGGAACCTTGAGCCAAATTTGAAGAAACTCCCTCAAGGCGTTCCTGACATATTCAATTCAATTCAGTTTTATTTGTACAGCACCAAAAGTCATCTCAGGACACTTTACAAAGTAAAGACCTTACTATTATTATTATTATAGAGGAAAAACCCAATATATCATGTTCACAAGAATGGGCCCTACAGACGGACGGACAACCTGAAAACATAACGCCTCTGGCTGCGGCTGTTGTGTCTGTTATTATGGTATTTTGGTCTGTGTCTCTCACCCAGTGAACCTCCCCCTCCTCTCCTTCACTGAAACACTACCTCCCTCTCTCATATGAAATGAAACTCCTGAGCCAATGTGTTTTGCTGTGAAACAAGTGTGATGCCATGGGTTCTCACCTCCTCAATCCTCGGGTAGGGGATGTAATCGCCCTGAAAGAGAAGGACAGAAGTTACATCACAGAATATGCCCACATATGGGTGACTGAGGTGCACGAGTGATTGTACTGAACATGACGGTATGGATGTAGCTGCTGTCACACAAACACATATGTACTGTAACATACATCTAAAACATGTAACCTTGGATTTCTTGTCTAAAACCTGGTGAGAAAAAGCAGCTTTAAATGCTAAAAACAAAGACCCTAACCCACCCTAACCCTGTTTCTGCCTGAA
Organism: Monopterus albus; assembly: GCF_001952655.1. Classification (NCBI taxonomy): domain Eukaryota; kingdom Metazoa; phylum Chordata; class Actinopteri; order Synbranchiformes; family Synbranchidae; genus Monopterus; species Monopterus albus. The sequence goes on along the minus strand of NW_018128205.1, from coordinate 65,140 downwards.
CATGAGCAAATGAATGAAATGAAGCAATGAAAAGCAATTAGGGGATGAGGACAGGCAGACAGACGGACATGCCTTCTGTCTCTGAGGGGCTGTCTTCATCTCACCAGCTTCTGGCACCTGCTGCGTCAGCGTCACACAGAAAAGATAGTATTAAAATTGTCTCTTGAGCTGAAGACGCACATCTGTCAAAACACCTTGGATATATATTTTCAAGCATTTCCTAAAGCAGCTGCTCTCTGTGCATGTGTCAGTGACTATTTTTTGCAGCGGATGAATCCACAGTTGGTATCTAGTGAGTATGTGTGGCAGCAGGACAGTGTGTGTGGGTCTGGGTCAGACCCCAGTGTGTGTGTGACCACTGTCCTACCAGGTACTGAGCCGGAGCCCTGGACGTCCAGAACAACAAACAGCCACTGAAATGTGAATATTCTATCTTTTCTTGGTGACAGTGAGTATTTCCTTACTATTTTCTGACTTTTGACTCCCTGAATATTTAAACAATTATTAAAGAAAGTAACGATCAGATAAATTGTTACTGCACAAAAAATGTTGGATGACAATGATTTAGGTAGTGCTGAAAAAAGGTTTAACCTTTGTCTGGAGGTTTTAAAAGAGGCCACAGGCGTCAGCTGGGCTTGAAAGCCTCCGTCCACCACAGACCGTCAGGAGGGGGAGAAACACTGCTGTTTCAGCCTGAACTCCATCTGACTCTGCTTGAAGCTACATGAATATTGGATGAGTTCAGCTGCTGCTGTTTGTCGGAGGAGATGATGGAGGCATCTAATTTAGCAGAAAACATGTTCACACAGGAACAATAAGCTCCTGTTTGATGCCTTATTCAATCAGCCACACAGCGGCTCCTTCTGCAGCTGTGCCGGGATGAACAGCAGACAGCTGAAGAATCAGCTCAGATGAACCTCGCACCTCCACTCTATTTGTCCTGTTAGTTCCCTTACAGGGAGACGTGTAGACATGGCTGGTTTTTGTACCTTTTGTAATCAACATAACAAATGTCTTAACTGTCATGTGGTAAAAGCCTTCTGGACAAAAGTTGCAAACCATATTTTCTGTTTATTCATTTTTCAGTCACAGTAAGAAACTCTTTAATTTTATCCTCAATGTGCGTATTTTGATGGTCACATTTCATGTTCACAATCGACAGCTGTCTAAACCAGTCATTACTTTAGTGCCTGTGTGAGGTCCACAGCCTCTTGCTCTCTTTAACCCTTGTAAAGTACTGCTGAGAGCCTCGCTGCCATCTCGACAGATCACTCATCAAATGCTGTGACTGGTTTGATTTACTGGCTCTTCTCCACTCCTATTTTTTTTTGTATTGTCTCAATAATGTGTTTAACTCTGGCATCTTTCCTGATAGCTTGACTATACACTCAACTTTGTGCCTTAATGTGTATATTTGTTAAATATCAATAAAGTTTTGTTTAAAAAATTAACTCCTTACCTCCATCTTGTCCATCAGGTCAAAGAAATGAGCTGACTGGAGACAGAGAGAGGTGTTAATGTTGGGCTTTACTATGATCGATACCAGCAGCAGCAACACAGCTCACGGACGACATTAAAGTAGCCCGTTTAAATCCCTGAACACCCAAATGCTGCTGTTTGTGTCAAAACCCAGTTGCAGTTCAGTGTAATGTGAACACACAGACATGGTGCACACAGCTTTAGATTCAGTGTGACTTATGCTTCCTGAGGAGGTCATGATCTCTGATGTCTGCTGCAAAGAAACCTCCATAAACACAAAAAAATCAGAGAAAACATGCAGAATTGACCTGAGAATCATCAGAGTTTTGGCTTTTGTGCACACACTCTTGTATTAGTACTGTTCATGTGCATGTATGTGTGTGTTACCTTCGTGGTGGGGGGTGCGGTGTGGGGTGGAGAGGGCGGGCAGTCTGCCACAGGGACATTGGAGGTGGTCAGGAGCTCCTGTTTGCTGAGAAGAAGGACAAAGGTTGTGTGCATCACCATGTGAATCAACTGCAGTCGCCGCCCTCCCTGTATCACCTCTGTCACACGACGTAATAAACCTCCCCTCTCGCCCCGTGTCACTGTGTGTCCGTGTGTCCATGTGACTGTGTGATGTGTGACGCACATCATCATTACATCTGCCACAGGGTGAGTCTGGCTCTAATGGTCCAGTCTGTCAGGAGCCTCCACACATTCAGCTGTGAGTGACTTCTCACGCTGTAACTGGCTGCACCACCCAGCCAGAAGAACATCCACCTCTTTCGCCCTCAGGCACCCCCCCCCAACCACCTCCTCTGTTGCCATGGTTTCCTCAGGTGTCCATGAAGAAGAAGACACGACCTGGGTGGAACTGTCAGACTGGTTTCGATTCAGACTCAGACTTAAATGATGTACTCGGTGATTTTCTCTGTGTTCCTGTGCACAACCCCATCCAGAGACCAGCAGCACCAGTGAACGTGGTGTCGCACTCCAGCAACAAAACAAGGATGTGCTCCAGCATCGAGGGTTTCTCGTTGTTTATTAAGGTCAAAGACAAAGTTCGACTTTACTGTTGTAGGTGCTGCCTCCAGAAAATCCTGGGCTCCATGACTTCCATTCAACATGCACCAACTTCTCTGTAGAAATACTAAGACTGGCAAATGAACTGAAGGTGTGCACATACTGCCCATGTGACAATCTTCTGTGCATCTCACAGCTCTTTCCATTTCCTGGTCAGGTTTGAACAACCCCTTGACCTTTCCTCTGGAGCCACCCATAGGACAAATGTTGCACCCCTTGCTCCACTACTGCTGAGACTGGTCACCGGTATGTTTGCTGGTCTATGCCTTATTGCTGTGGCTGTGATGAACACCACAGGACGCTGGTGAGACTGTAGACTGCTGGGGCGGCAGCTCTCAGGTTTTGCCATCGCACACGCTGACAGCTGCAGGCTCACACTGCATTAACATTCATGAATCTGTGTGCTTACTGACTTTTTAGAAACACGTTTTTCCCCCACCTACAGGGACGTTCTCTGCAGCTACACGGCCTTTTTCCAGAGGCTCATTACACTCATCAGATGGCAAGTGACACGCATTTGTCAACAACAGCATAAAAACCAAATGCAGTGACAACAACATCATAAACAGCAGCAGCAGCAGCGGGGTGAGGAGAGACACTGCTGTTTGTCGGCAGACGGAGTGTCTGCCCTTTAGCTGTGCGCGAACACACACACACACACACACACACACACACACACACACACACACACACACACACACACCAAGCTTAATATTTTCTGGGGAAATGTGATCTGACTAATGTGTGAAGTTGCAGAAATAATAGTGTTTGAAATCTGTCCTTTTCTTGGAGGATTCTAACTGGACTTATGAACTACAGTATCTGTCTACAGTATCTGTCTGTCTGTCCATCCATCCATCCATCCATATAGCGCCTTACTGTGTGTGTTAACATTCTGGACTGGTGTGATTTACTTTCCTTCAGCCTTCGTTAAACATGTCAGCATGAGGCTGTGCAGATGATTTATTTCCTACCAGCGTCAGGTTGCTGCTGTCTCTCTTTATGTTGTTGGGTAAAACTATCTGCAGACAAATATCTAATCCAACAGTGCTGCAGTAAATCCTCCTTCATGAAGGTGATGATGCTCGGTTTGTGTTCAGACGGTTTAGCCTGGCCTCCCTGTTTTAAATGGGGTGGACATAACACCAGAACCAGCTCTCACTAGAACCCAGTCCAGCTGAACAGCAGCACAACCTGCAGCCTCCACAGTGACCACACAGGTGAACCAGCACCTCTGTGAAGACAGCAGGAACACAGACTGACTTAGATTGTGCTAGGTGTTCTGAATAAACTGACAACTGACTGAGTCTGAATACACAACACATAGTAGCATTAGATATTTGCGATCAAAAATACAAACATGCAGCCTGATTTTAACGGTTACATATTTCATTGGTTGGATTTAAATGCCACATAAATGCAAGAAAATAATTTCAGTCCCATTTCAGAAACACAGACATAGACAGAGGATGGTGGAAAAGCCAGACTCACCAGTGGCTGTGTGGCATTGTTGCTTTGCCGTCGGTTACTGAGCATCTCGCTCAAATCTAAAACACCAGCACGCCTCTCTCTGCCTCTCTCTCTCATCATGTCAGGGACCATCAGGATTAGAGCGCCTTGATCTCTCAGAAAGAGAGGGAGAGAGGCAGATGGAGGAAACCAGGAACACTGAGCGGATAAAGAAAAGAGACAGAGAGAGAGGACAGAGAGAGAGGACAGCCAGAGCAGCGACAGGAGAGAACGATACTGCTGCCAACTGTTTCATAGTTTGTGTTTATGTGGAAGATTTAAATGTAGATTCACAATGGGCCAGATTCAGCTGAATCAAATGTTGTCACGTTGGCTATTATCAGTCATTATCACAACCATAAATATGAATGAGGAGGCACCTCCTGCACCTTCTAGTGTGGAAACTTTCTAAGAAGGTAACCTCTAGTGGCCATGGTAATCAATCAATCAAACTTTATTGCCAAGTATTATTAAAACTCATAGAATTTGATTCCATGTCAATGGCTACCAATGCGCACAAATAAACAGAATAAAAAGAGATCAAAAGCAAACCAGATAATATGTATATATATAAAAGATTAAAATAAGTAAAATGATTACTGTAATGTTTGCTTTATCTTGTTATATGTATATAAACATGGGTTAAGTGTTCATCAGATGACCGTTGTCTCATCTGGGAACTTCAGGATTTTACCAGAGGGCTCCTCTGAGGTGCAGTCGTTAGTGTAGAGTGAAAACAGCAGAAGGGAGAGCACACATCCCTGGGGGGCGCCTGTGCTAATTGTCCAGGTGCTGGATGTGGTTTTCCCCAGCCTCTCTCTCTGTCAGAAAGTTGCCTGTCAGAAAGCTGGTGATCCACTGACAAGTGGGGGTAGGCACGGTGAGCTGGGTCAGTTTGGAACGGAGGATGTCTAAGATGATGGTGTTGAACAACGAGCTGAAGTCCATTAAGAGGGCCCGTGAATGAGTTCCTGGGGAGTCGAGATGTTGCAGGATGTAATGCAGTGCCATGTTGACTGCATTACACTGCAAAACACTGAGAAACTGAGTATTCTGTCCACAGATCGTGACATCTTGTATGTGCCATGTTGTTATATGGTTGCTTTTGTCCTAATGCAAGTGTGCTGATGTGACCTCACACAGAATTGTGGGAAATCAGACCATGGACTTGCTGACACTGCAGATAGTCCTCCAAAGTTTCTGACCTGCCACAGATCCCTCCAGTCATCCAGGAGCTGGGTCATTGGTCGTTCAGGTGATTAACCTGCGGTGGGGCCCTGCTCACACTGCACCTCAAAGAATCTGTCCAAAGTTTGGTCCAATTCTAAAAGTAGCCAGGGGTGATCAACTCGGGCCTAAAATCAAGATGAATCCGCACAGCGTCTGCCCGGCCCGAGACGTTCTTAAAAAGTTGACAAGAAGAAAAATATGAAATGTCTACAAACTGCATCAAGGATCTCGTTTTATGCTCCATTTTCTGTTTCACACCACTTCTAGCAAACAGATTGTGTTTCTTGGTGTATCCTGCATGTTAACAAGGGTTTAGATAGTTCAAGGTCCATTGCTAATAATCCTCCACAAACCCAGTGAGAGACCAGAGGAGAAGAGGCTGCAGGACCTGCCTGATAATCCTCCCAGGTTTCCTTCAGTGCCCCAGTGATTCAGTGGCGGGGATCATTGGCCAAAGGCAAAAAAGAGGGTCCACGGTCAAAACAAAGACATTTCCTTGCATTCAGTCTAAACCTGTATAACCTCGTTCCACTACTTTAGTGTGCAGAGGTGGATGATGTGTAGAAATCTGAACTGAACACAAGGAAACATCTCAACAAAACACACAACCTCTCGACAACTGGTGTCTGAGCAGAGCCTGAGGACAACTGCCTGCTGGTGTTTAAAAATAGTCCTGTAATAAAACATTTTCATTTCAGAAAGGCAACAACTAACCATTACATTCAAAACCTTATTAACCTAAATGCACAACAACCAGCTCAGCCTTTGCACAGATTCACTGCTGCTACAGGGAAACAATGTTAAGGAGGAGTCTTCTCTTATTTACCATCTCAGAAAATCACTTGTTTAAATAAGAGAAATGTAGGAAATAAACCGATGTTCTAAGCTAGCTCTCGGGTTGTTGAATCTGAGTTTTCACAGTCTTCCACTACTGATGCTTTTAATTTGAAGACAACTGCTCAGGGATCAGTGTCTCTCTCGCCTCTCGTCTTATATATTGTTATCCATCTCTTTCCTTTGTCCCAGTGAAGCTTAAACGGGTCTTTCATATGACTCACTCACATGACGGCGCCGTTACTCACCGAGCTCTCAGCGCGCTGACCGTGGACTTATCGATCCTGCAGAGACAGAGAGAGAGACACGCTGTCAACACCACAGGAATATGGAGACGTTGCTGCGGCTGGAGATTTACTGCACTCTATTAACCTTAGAGAGAGGTGTGAGCTCCGAGGTTCTCAGCAATAAAAGCACCATTTATTAAAGTGCTGCAGCAACAGTAAATCACACATTTACATCAAGACAATAAATCACAAAAACATATGAAATAAATGTTCAGACAAACTGGTTCATCTCTGGTGCTGCGACTACAGCGGTTTGCATCATGTTCATATTGAATAGATTCAGCTAAGTGTCAGAAAATAGTCTGGTTGTGTGACCGACCGTCCAAAAATATTCAGTTTATTTCAGTGGTATCGTCTCATTAAATGGTCATTATCTGTTGTGATCACGCCCACAATTATGCTTCAATAATGGAAAACGACACCGTGATGAGACGGCCACTAGTGAGTAGTAATTATGTGTGTGTGTGTGCCTTTGTATTTCTTACATTATGGGGACCGAAACCTGATAACACACTCACACTGAATTGTAGGGTGGCAACATAGTTTAAGGTTAGGGTCAGGTAAGTAGTGGTTATGGTTAGGGTTAGGATAAGTCTACAGGAAATGAATGTAAGTCAATATAATGTCCCCACAAGGAATGAAAACAAAGCATGTGTGTGTGTGTGTGTGTGTGTGTGTGTTGGGGGGGAGGGGGGCAAAGCCAAAAAAACCCCAAATCTTTTACTGAGGTTGAAGAGTCAACACACACCTCATCATATAATCATATATTTACACAAGTAGATTTACTAAATTAACATTAACCACAATAACATCAGCAGGATGATAAATGCTGCAGGACTGAACCAGTGAAAATCATGCTGTTGTTCAGAATGAATACTGCAGTATTTGATATATATTTATATTTTGTGCCACTGGTGCCTTGAATTGCACAAGAACACATCACTTCCTGTCTTTTAGCTGAATGTCTCTACTAATGTTCAGTTTACAAAAACAATCTCTCTGGAGAACTTTAAAGAATATAGTAAGAGTTAGTATTCTCTGACACGGTTTAATTTCACAAGAGGTTGTGGAATTAAACCGAAAGGCAGAGGGAACATTGTAAGTGGAGGATTTAATATAAACTGTTCCTGCAGCTGCCCAAAGCTGCTCCTGCATTATTAAATACTGCAACTCTATGAGTCGGCTCAGTCTAAACACTGGGAGGATGGAGGTATAGACTCTGAGGGTTACAGCATGATGAGCGATGAGAAGAGAAAAGAATGGCCGAAGGCAAATATAAAGGAATAATGAAGGGAGAGGAGGAGATGCTGAACAAGGAGGTACAGAAGGAAAGATCGGGGTGTGGAAGGAAACAGGAGCAACGAAGAAAGGACAAAAGAACTAAGAATATATGGAAGGACATAAGGATGGATGGATGTGGAAAGAACGAAGAAGGTATATAGAGAATAGGACAGAAAAAGAGAAGGCATCACAGTAGGAAATAAGGATGTACAGATGGAGATAACGTATGGAAAGTAAAAATATAACAAAAATATGGACACAGAAGGAAAGAAGGAGGTATGGAAGGGAATACAACTGTATAAGGGAGGAAGGGTGTGTAAGGAATACAATGACAGAAACAAGAAATAGGTAGAAACAGGACAGAATGAAAAATGGAAGGAAAGAAGGGTGGAGCTATAAAAGGGAATAATGATAGGAGAGAAGGAGCAATGGCAGGAAATAAGAGAAAATTAAATCACATTCACTCATAACTTAACCACTTCTGATCTTCATCCATTATTTGTCAGAACAAAAGACATAATTGTGTTCTCGATTTAAAATCATTTTTGGAGTGAGACACCCTGAGGCCGTTGTCTCGTCACCCCTCAGTTACAGGTGTCCACTAAATGTATCAGGTAAACGTCACCGTTTGCTTTAGCTCACACAGGCACAGACCAGTTCATCTGATCATCTCCAGTTACAACCATAAAGCCACAAAATGTATTTCACAGAGAAACAAGTAGAAAGTATTCCTTTAACTAGACAAACAGTAAACCTGACTACAAGTGAAGATTTTTTTCAGAAAAAGCAAAACTTTTCTGTTGCAATAAACCAAAACCATGTGTTAAAGTGGCTCCATGTGTAATTTACTCATGGGTTAAATGATTAATCCTGCCTTGAAACAGTTTCTTCATATCTTGCACAGCAGTGTAACGGCACTATTTTATATTTTTGTTTTCATTTATGCTTTATTTTAGCTTCATAAAATCTTTTTGGTTTCCATTTATATTGCCTTTGTGTTTCTTTAATAACTTTGTCATCTGTCTTGTGCAAAGCCCTGGTGCTGAAAGGTGCCACTGGCATTCCTTTTAAACAGAACAATGTTTGCGTGAACAGACGCCTGCAGTCAACCTTTTGTGTTATAAAACCAGAGAAAGTCGTTTATTAACTGCAGCAGCAAAAGGGTTTTGTTCTCCATCAGTCAAGTGGAAACAGAGACACAGGCACTTGAGAGGAAACGGATCTCACACTGACACAGAATTCACTCAGTGGGAACACGACACATCAACTACAATGGAACCTGGAACGTTTTCAACCAAACCCCATTCAGAAAAATGCCACTTTTAACTCCAGCTAAGTTTATTAGCACATCCTCTCATCCTGAGCCACAGCAGAGCTGAAAACAAAAGATTTTGATTTTTTCGGGGGTGCTGATGCAACCGTGACATCACCGTGATGTCACTTCAGCACCGCTCAGACTGGAAATGAACTCAAAGACCCCAGTGAGACAGTGATGAGCTCATTCAGACATTTATCAGAGGATGAAGCACACGTTCATTCACACACTCTTACCATCCGAAGCCTCCAAACGACACGCTCCTCTTCCTCCTCAGCATGGTCTCTCACTCTCCTCTCTTTGTCTTCCTTTTCTCCTTATTGTGTCTGGATTGTCCTCTCTCTCTCTCTCTCTCTCTCTCTCTCTCCTCCGCCCTTTCCTGTTGTTCTATCTCCTCATCTCTCCACCTATAAATACTCACATCTCTGCCGGAGCTCTTACTGCCTCCCTCGCTCTCTCTCTCTCTCTTCATCCTCCCGCCGTCTCCTGCTGTTAATGTTTCTCTCGTTCTCCCACTTCAATTCACTGCACGCACAGCCAACAAATAGAGAGAGAGAGAGAGAGAGAGAAAGAGAGAGTGAGAGAGAGACAAAGAGAGAATGCTACCAGAGGTTTGCATGGTGCCCCCTCTCTCTAGCGCCCTGACAAAGCAGAAAGGTGGCGGAGACGCTGTCAGTCTGAAAACTTATCATACATAATAAATGGAGATAAAAGGATGGATACACGGTCATTTACTGGACTTTGTTATGCAACCATGGCTCAGCACAAGCTGGAGCTACAGCCTGAACTCACACAAAAATGTGTGTTTTAATTTGTGTGGCAAAAAAACCAAAAAAAAAACAGGAGCTAAGAGAATGAAATCTACAAGAGCAGGGGGAAAACGATAGCAAGCACAGAGATGAATCCATTATTCAGCCGATAAAAAACGCAGCCTGTTCAGTTCTGCAGAATGAAACATGCCTGTTGTAATGTTGCAGAGCCTGAGGTGAAGTTTTCCATTATCCAGTCAACCAAACCAAGAGAATCTACCTGAAGACAAGACCAAGACTGGGTACAGAACAGGGTACATCTGTACACCAATGCTCCCCATCCAACCTGATGGAGCTTGAGAGGTATTGCGAAGAAGAATGGGAGAAACGGCCTGAGAATAGTTGTGCCAAGCTTGTAGCATCATACTCAAAAAGACTTGAGGCTGTAATTGGTGCTAAAGGTGCTTCAACAAAGTACTGAGCAGAGGCTGTGAATACTTATGTGCATGTGATTTTTTTTTTTCCGTTTTTTTTTTCCGTTGTCACTATGGAGTATTATGTGTATAATTTTGAGGACAATAATGAATTTAATCCATTTTTGAATAAGGCTGTAACCTAACAAAATGTGGAAAAAGGTAAGCACTGTGAGGATTGGGGCCGTCAAAAGACACATACATCAGCTCTGAGGAGGCTGCTGCAGGAGCCAGGATACAGGAGAGCATCCTTCCTAGAAGCCTTTTATGGTTCGACACGCCCCTTTATCAGAAATCAGCTGGGGATTGGACGTTTCAGAGGAAGGATCAGAGGACTGGACATGGCGTTCAGCTGCAGGGGAGACTTTGGACTAATGTCCTTATGCAGCCTGGGTAAAATGTAAACTGCCGTTATATTCAAACATTTAAACTGACGTGAAGGCCTCCAACTGTCCAGGTGGTTAATACATCACTGCGCTGACTTGTGATGGAACATTTTTGTGCCAGCACAAACATACAAAATGCCAGAGGAAATAATTTCTACACTGACTAAAGGCTGAAGCAACAAGACAATGTAAGACACAGCGAGTGGGTGCACGTTAGCGTGTGTGAACCACAATGCTATGCAGCAGTGATTTTTCCTCCAGTTCAGGAGTTCTCGGGTTTAATTGTCTGTGAAAATCGTCTGGCAGCTCCACAGCTGAATACATTTACATAAAATTACCGGTGAAGGGATCATGGAAAACCCGATTTGCAGAGACTAAAGTGTGACTAAAGTCACATTTTACACATGGAGGTGAAGCTGATGTTGACCTCTTTCCTACCATTAAGAAACATAAGCAGGCCTGTAAAGTGCTGCTAGCGCACCCTAGAGGCTGTGCTGTTCCTTACAGCCACATATAAACAACACTGGGATAATTTACCAGTTTTTAGTATTTTTCTGTAGCTAAAAATATATATAGCATTTGTCCTCAGGGTAGTTAAGGATCACTAAAATCTAAAGGGATCATCCTCTGAGAGCAAGAATGTAGTTAGGGGGCTCTAGCAGAGGAGAGTCAGAACACTGCTGTGATCCATTTTCAGTTGTTTTTCTGTGGCCGGGGACGGAGCCTTTGTGTGGAGTATAGTCATGTTGTCCACTGCAGCCCACGCAGCAGACTGAACATCAGGCACATGGGAAAGGCCTGTTAAGCCACCGATTTACTTGCTATTAACTAGCTTCCTTGAACATTGACATGGTTTGTGTTAACACTGTGTAAAAGCTGAGGCTGAAAGGAAGATACTCAGTTTTCATTGAGGAATGATGAGGTGAGCACCTTACCAGAGCTGGGCATACAAATGACTGTTATTATCTAGTGTGAGTCAAACTCCAAAACACTAGATCTACATTTCCCACAATGCATGTGGATAATGTCTTTCCCCGGAGCCTCGGCCACATCTTTCAAACTCCACACCTCTAGTTCGTAATGCTGCATGTTTGATGTTTGTCATGTCCACAGCAGCTGGTCTGATGTCTCACACACTGAACCACGTGAATGACATGCAGCAGTGCCATGAAACACCATGTGGTCGTGCACAGACCATATGTGTAGAGCTGTGTGATGCCTCAGCTCAGCCAGGACAAACAGGCAGAGAGAGGTTCAGTTTTGAAGAGACACACCACAGAAAACAGAGGACAGAAAACAGAGCACACAAACAATGCAGTACGTATTCTGTCAAATCAAAGACACACAAACAGATGGAGCGTTTGTGTAGTGGAAGAACTGGGACAGAGCAGGTGGCCACCACACAAACAATATCAGCTCACTGTGAAGTCACTTGGCTTAGTCCCGATCGCTGTAGGAATGGCCCAAAATAATATAGGCAAGCTAGTTTTATTTATTGAACACATTTGATAGCAAGAGGCAGCCCGAGGAGCTTCACAGGCTGCACAGTCACAGCTCAGACAGCAAACACAGAAACAAGTCCTTTCAGCTGCTACTCCTGAACAGTGTTAACACAAACCAGGACAACGCTCAAGTAAGTTTGATTAAAACAAGTAAATCATGGTTTAACAGGCCTTTCCCATGTACCTGATGCTCAGTCTGCTGTGGGGGCTGCAGTGGACAACATCACTACCTGACTGTACCCCACACACATCCCTGTACACAGAAATAGAACTGAAAATGGATCACACGTTGCTCTGACTGAAAACCCTCCACTACAACACCCCCAGTGCCTAATGGATAAGGTTTAAAACCCACCCCTGCTATCTCAGTTTGACCACTCAAAAGCCTCAAATTAGGTGTGTGAGTTTGTGACTAGCTAGCAGCCTTCTTGGCAGACACCAACTGAATGCACGCCCAGTACAAGCTGGACTCTAATTCTGAGCTGCAGTGACGGAGCCCGTAAAACCATCGACAGTTAGGAGTTCAGTCCACAATCAAATGATCTTGTGCATGTAAAATCTGGTGTTGACCATCATGAAGGCTGCAGACTCCCTCAGTTTGTTAGAAATTTGGAAAGTCTGAAACAGTACAACAATATGTAGAACTATGTAATCTGTAGAAATATCTATGTGATAATTATCACATTAATGTAGACTCTGACCCTGAGGGGATCCAGTAGGCACAATCGCTCAGTTTTTCCAGTGATCTGATTGGTTGGTGCTCAAGGTGTGGACAGATTTTGATCCAATCTGTTAAGTTAAAAGGGCAAGTACACAAAAATAGCTTTTTTACTGTAATGAGAATAAGCAATTGTTACTTCCATCTTATGTATATCTAATAAGTCCATATAGCTCAAACTAAATAAGTGTAATTCAAAAGACCTGCAATAAATCTGCTTCATACAGTTGATAATGTTCAACCTGTGTTGTGTACAAACTATTTCAGAAGTGTGTTGATTCAACCGGGTGCTCGCCCTGGGGAACGGAGTATGTCAACAACACAAAACACAATAATAAAGATCGCTGCGAGCAGGGTTCGAACCTGCGCGGGGAGACCCCATTGGATTTCAAGTCCAACGCCTTAACCACTCGGCCATCGCAGCTTACGTCAAACATACCTTTTACCATCCTACTTATTGCTCAGACGCCCACCTTATATGAATGAGTTACGTGACTAACGTTAGCATCTCCTATCCGTTTCAGAAGCTGATAGGCTTAACGATGATAAACACACGCTGGTATGGGTGATACAGGACAGTCGTGGATGGCTATTTAATATATTAGGTCTTAATATAAAGATGATTACTGGGCGGTAGGTGGACGTCTCAGCAAATGTTCGGGGGTATTTTCGTCAATGTAAGGTAGATGTAAAGTAACAGAACAAGACTTTGTCCGACAAAGTGAGGGAAACTCTCATTCAATGCAATCCGTGTAAGAAGCAAGATGGCGCGCTCCACTGTTGCTCAGTGCTGCCACACTCCGCTGGTGGCCAGAAGCGGCATTACAAACATATGACATTTTTGGGCAGCACGTAGCTATTCTCCAGCACGACTCAAAGGCACTCACTGAACTTGGATCCTTACAGGTATCCATACTTCTGAGATTAAAGTCACAATTCTGAGAAAAAAAGTTAGAAATCTGAGATAAAAGTCAGAATTAAAAAAAAAATGCAGTGGCCCGTACTTTACTTTCTTTTTCCAGAAGTGGTTAATTTGTCTGCTTCTGTCTTTGAGCTTCATCACAGCTCTGTCTGTGGACATTTCTTCACTTTCGCTTCAAATGTACATATCAACACTGTTATGACCGGTGAAGCTCTCTCCTTCTCCCTAGTGTCCTGTTCAAATTTTGACAAGTGTAACAACTGAGATAAATACACAAAACTGTTTATAAGCAGTCCCATAACACCGAGCAAACAGGAAACCAATGTTGGAAAAGAAGAACGTAAAAGCACGGCCACAGAGCTCAGTGGAAAAACAAGACCACCACCTCAGGGAGGTAAACTGCAGGGAGAGACAGTACAACTCAGCAATGTCCTGAACTAAAGGGAGAAGGTGAGCATGTTTTAGCTACTTTGGTATTTTTAGACAACTGAATTCGTTGAAAACATCTGTGAAGCTCAGTTGTAAACACAAGATAGAGGAGTTTGTTGTTCCTGAATGTACACTAATGGTCCAAAAGCTTTGCAGGCAGAGGTAAGAGATGAATTAAAAGGAATTCCTCCTGGTCTCTTGTAATCATGAGGAGAACCTGTTTTAGTTCAGTCTGAATGAACACGCGTGTTTGGCCAGAACAGGCCAAGACCAAAACAGATGTGCCACTGTTTCACAAATTCTTTCCTTGTGTGTCCTCCTTTAAAAAGCCGTCTTGCTACCAAATGGTCTGCAAGATGCACCAGCTTCATATTTACACAGTTCCCAGTCAGAGTCATACACATTTTCGGCCCTGGTCTTTTCCCAGGAAATACTGATAACATGAATGCAGGCAGACACAGAGAGAAAACCCGAGGCCGAGGATTCAGCTCCACAGTGACCTGAAGCAAACAGCGGAGACACTGCAGCGGCTTCAGGACCAGGCTCTGAATGTCCCCGAGGGGCCAGCCATTGAAAATGTTACTTAAGTAAAAGTACAAAAGTATTAGCATCAAAATATACTTCAAGTACCAGAAGTAAAAGCAGTCATTACATAGAAGGGCCCATTTTACATTGATTATTGATGCATTATTTTTTCATCACTTTAATGTGGAGCTAATTAAATTAGCTTATATACTATCATTGGAACTAACACTGGGTAGTTAGTGAATTTCCTACTGGGGATCAATAAACTCTTTTATTCTACTGTAGGGTTAAGGTTTTTGTGTAATTAATCTGATTCTGAAAAATAACTAGTAACTGAAGTTAGCAATAAATGTAATGGAGTAAAAGTACTTTTTGCCCCTAAAATGTAGCAGCTGAAGTGCAAAGTAGCAGAAAATGAAAATAGGTGAGTAACATGCCAATACCTTACAATCATACTTAAGTACTGTGCCTGAGTAAATGTACTTAGTGTAGTTACTTTCCATGTGTTTCAAGGCAGATTCAAGGCCAAGTGACGTGACAGTACCCACAACAACAGTTACCTGCAGTCCATGCTACACACCGCAGACAAACCTGCCGACGTACCCCAGACAGCTCGTCTGGTCCGTTTACTGAACTGCCATCATTAAATGAGGCACTGGGGTCTGGGAGGACCCCACAGGGAAGAGCTCAGCCACTGCTCCTTATGACTCTTCTTTGAGGGCTAAAACAAAGGAGCACGTGAAAACAAGAGGCAGGGAAACATAAGACACAGTACTGGACCACCCTTGAGGACTTCTGTAGAGAGGTGAAGAGCCCTGAGGAGTCTCGCCCAGCTCCCGACCAGTGTGACGGGGCCCAAGAGGATCTGCAGGAAGAAAGGGATCAGCTACATAAGTCCAGGAATGAAGCACATGTAGAGGCTTGCACATGAAGGACTGAAGCTGTGAGTGTTGCTGAAGGAGCTTCTACTCAAGACTGAATGAGGCGCTAGACACTTTTAAGAAGTAGAAGCTTCAGTTTTAATAAATTTAGGGACATTTCTTCCAGCATGTTTCCACTGTGTGAGCGTCGACTGATGGTAGAGGATGAAACATAATGAAGTGCAAAAAGTGAAGGAGTCAACACTTTCTGCACTCTACATAAGTACTTTTACTTAAGATACTTAGTGTATCTTATTGTTAGTACTTTTGTACTATTTCTTGAGTAAAACATCAAAAGTAGAACTTAAACACCATTACATTTCAGTAAGGTTTTTTTTTTTTTTTAAATAGCATTTAAACATAGTATTTTTACATGTATCAGGATATTTTTACAAGATGGTTTTGCTACTTTTACTAATGCGGCTGACAGCACAAGGAAGAATACTACAGTTTTTTACTTTGTCACTCACTTGAAAGAGGAAGTATTCATTCTGCTCAGAATCTTAACAGGAAACACAGGCTAAACCATTGTTCAGTGGAGTCGCAAACTGTGAATTTATAATTAGATGTTATGAGGATTATAAATTAAAGCTGCACAGTTTATGTGTTTGACAGTTAAAATCCCCACCCAGGTATATTAGGTAGCACTTATCATAGACAACTTGGACAGAAGACAGGTTGGTGAGTCTGTATTTATGTTGGTACCTGCCATCTGCGGCTCCACCAAACAAAATTCAGAAAGAACGGAAACGAAAAAGAAAAAAAGCACGACTTTGTGTCTTCCTGCCACTGAGAGCGAATTTTGACTGTTCACCTCTGAAGAAACCAGTTTTTTAAAAAGACAAAAACAGAGTTTTAAAGACTTTTGAAGAAAGGAATCGAGTGTGAAACTGAATTTTTAACTTCAGCTAAGTTTATTAGCACATCCTCTCATCCTGAGCCACAGCAGAGCTGAAAACAAAACATTTTGAGACTGAAGGTGAGTGTGAGGTTCCTGTTTCACTGTTAGTTACTGAACTTGTTGCTGGGTTTATCTGCATGGACATTGTTTTGCTGTGACTGCAGTGCCAGTCCCTCAGTCCGTCTTTACAGTAAGCTCTGCAGCTGATGCGCATGGGGACTGAGCATTATTCCGCTTCACGCTGACCTGGTGTGAAGTGTCACAGTGTTGGTGAATAAAAGTGCAAAACAGGATGGGGGCAGTGTAGAGACTCTGACGGGGCTGCCTCTGACTGAGGTGTGTGAAACCCACTCAGCAGTCATCAGGTCCTCAATGGTGCGTGAGCACGAGCTGGGACGCCTAGTATCTCCCAGTGCCACCCATATGCAGAGTAAATATAATATGTGCAGCCTCTGGAGTTTGCTTTGGAGATGGACCCTCCCCTTGTTCATGTTGTGTGTCTGACCAGTACTCCTGTGTAGTACTGTTGTTCATGTATGTCCTCTGTGGACAGAAAACAAACACATACACAGACACAAACTGAATAAAATGCTCAACATGAAGACAGTTCAAATTAGTAAATGGCATCTGAAATTAGCTTTGTGATATTCTGAGTAAACAAAGTAGACAGAAAAACAAGAGTGGAAAGTAACCGTACATTTACTTAAGTACAAATGTACTCTCAACTAATAATTCTTACACACCTTTAAGTAATTAAGTTTTTGAATGCAGGACTTTGACATATATCAGAGTACTTTTACTGTGTAGTACTGATACTTTTACTTTAGTATAAAGATCACGGTACTTCTTCCACCTCTGTTTATGAACATAAGCTGTGCAGACACCTGTAGACACACACTGGTGGAAGTAGTACTGCATCAGTGCACAGCATGTATGTAAATGTGTGTTACAGATGTTTCTGAAAAACCTGGAGATGAAGTGGAAAACAGCCCTGACCTCCATCTTGGAGGAGCTGGATGAGGCGCAGTTCAAGAAGACGCTGTCCTACCTGGAGAAGATACCCCAGGGTGTGAAGGCCGGGAAGGTCAAGGAAGAGATGCCCCAAATTATCATCCAGTACTTGGGCACAGAAGAGTCCATCCTTGCAATAAATAAAGCCATGGATCAGATCCCCAGGAGGGACGCTGCAGTCCAGGGCCTGCTGCGACCTTTTGTGCACAAACTGAAGGACCAACGCCAGAAAGACAAGAAGAGTGAGTTTAGACAATGAGGGGTGTGAACAGTTGGTTTAGGCTTTCACACCCCCAGTTTCCTTCTCATGTTTCATTTTTTTTAACATTAGATTACTGTCAGCTTAATTTTATCAAAACTAGAGTTCACAAGGGGCAACGTTCCTAATATTCTGACCCTCTCATGTCTGTAGCTGGGGAGGACAAAAATATAGAGAACATACAGTCTTATGCAAAAGTTTAGGCACCCCTTGATAAATAACAGATTTTGGTGATTTTTTATTTGAACAGATGTTAACACAGTTTCTCTTGGAAATGGAAAAAATGCACAATATTTTCTGCAAACAGTGATGCATAGTTACTTCTTATGCCATAAATTGAACAAAAATATCTGTCTTTGTTTCTCTCTTACAGGTCAACAGAAGAGCGGCAAAGCTGACAAGGTAAGAGGGACGCAAATCATTTGATAAACAGCCTCACACCATTAGACTGTGATGTAGCCATGCTTGTATTAATTTAGCTAAACATAGTTTAAACTGTCAACAAATCCAGCTGACCTGGCTTTTTGATGCTCTGCTTTTGTATCCAGAAGAAGAAACCCCCCAAGAATCAGAAAGGCGGCGACCAACAGGGCGCTGAAGCCACAGCCGGGCCATCTGGGCAGAATCCTGTGCAATGCACAAACCAGAGAAAAAGGAAGGTGAAAATCTTTGTATCAATCAGTGAGCTGCTGACAAGACGATGAGCTCTAAAGGCTGCAGCCAGTGATTCTGCATGTTTGTTACTGTGCACAAACCCCATCCAGACAGCAACAGCACCAGTGTTTAGTTACCCTGTCACTGCCCTTAATCCTGAGAACATTCATTAATTCTAGGTGTTGCATTCAGTTGTTTTAACCCTGTCCTGACTGTTTGTCCAGACTGATGCTGCAGGTCCAGTGAAGCCCAAAGTGGTAAAGAAGCCAAAGAAAGATTTACCTCTGATGCCACCTGGACCCATCATGTCATCTCAGGTCAGCTGGATTTGTTGACAGTTTAAGGGTCAATTTATTCACATTAAAGCAGGGAACTTATAGAATTAAGTTTTGTACACAGACATAAAAACTGTTTACATATGTATGCATTTTAATTTTTCAGTTGTTTTTGTGTGGGAACATGGGGCAAACATATGAATTGTTTGCAAGTCATGTATAGATTTTTTTTGTTACCAAACTGACTTAAGATCACTTAAAAATAAAACACCACCACCAAAGAGATCTAAGCCCGATTGCCAGGACCCCTGACTCCAACATTGATGACCAAAATCTAAAGTCGTGTTTTAACCCTGTCTTGATGGTTTGTCCAGACTGATGCTGTAGGTCCAGTGAAGCCCAAAGTGGCAAAGAAGGCAAAGAAAGATTTACCCTTGATACCACCTGGAGCCATCATGTCATCTCAGGTCAGCTGGATTTGTCGGCACCTTAAGGGTCAATTTATTCACATTAAAGCAGGGAACTTATAGAGTTAAGTTTTGTACACAGACATAAAAACTGTATAGTACATATGTATGCATTTTAACTTTGTTTTTGTGTGGGAACATGGGGCAAACGTATGAATTGTTTGCAAGTCATGTATAGATTTTTTTTATTTTTTACCAAACTGACTTAAAATCACTTAAAAATAAAAATAAAAACACCACCACCAAAGAGATCTAAGCCCGATTGCCAGGACCCCTGACTCCAACATTGATGACCAAAATCTAAAGTCGTGTTTTAACCCTGTCTTGATGGTTTGTCCAGACTGATGCTGCAGGTCCAGTGAAGCCCAAAGTGGCAAAGAAGGCAAAGAAAGATTTACCCTTGATACCACCTGGAGCCATCATGTCATCTCAGGTCAGCTGGATTTGTCAGCACCTTAAGGGTCAATTTATTCACATTAAAGCAGGGAACTTACAGAATCAAGTTTTGTACACAGACATAAAAACTGTTTACATATGTATGCATTTTAATTTTTCAGTTGTTTTTGTGTGGGAACATGGGGCAAACATATGAATTGTTTGCAAGTCATGTATAGATTTTTTTGACAGTTGACAGTTTAAGGGTCAATTTATTCAATTATACAGCAGAGAATTTAGAGAATTACTTTTGCATGCACATAAACGCACACAAAGCAGCTGGATAATGTGGTGGTACGAATGCTACCTTTCAGGCGAGAGACCAGGGTTTGAATCCCTCTAAATCAAATACCTCCAGTAGGGGTCCTTAGGTAAAACACCTCATTACTCTTGACCTCGCCTGCCTCCGGTATGAGAGAGACACAAACTAACAGTGTCATGCCAGCTCAGACATTGCCTGGATTAGCAAGGTCTGCTTCAGATGCTGGGGAACCAGGACAATCTGATCAATCTTTCCGGTGAAAGATTGCTTGAGGTAACTACAGTATATTAATGAGGTAACTATGGGTACACAAAAAACCAACATCCACAATAACTGACAAAAACCTAGTTACCCAACACTTCAACATAGTGAAGAGCAAGATACTGTACTATCACAGCTGGAGATAGACCATTATATTACAACCCATGCAGAAGAAGACTTGGAAGAACCGACTATACAAGCAACAATAAAAGCCTCAGAAACAGTCCAACACATAGTGGCAGGATGTAAAATGCAGGCAGTCACAGCACACACTGAAAGGCACAACCAAGTGGCTGGCACTGTGTACAGAAACATCTGTGCTGAGTCTGGGCTTAGACCCTCCCAAATCCAGATGGGAGACTCCTCAGAAGGTTGTGGAGAATAACAGGGCTAAGATCCTGTGGGACTTCCAGATCCAGACAGACAGGAAAGTACTGGCCAGCCAACCAGACATCGTGTTAGCAGACAAGGAACAGAAGGAGGTAGTAGTGATAGACATAGCAGCTCCAAATGATAGCAACATCAAGGAGTATGAGAAGCTGAAGAAGTACCAGGGCCCGAAAGAGGAACTGGAGAGGATGTGGAAGGTGAAAGCCAAAGTGGTCCCAGTGGTGGTAGGAGCACTTGGAGCTGTGACTTCTAGACTAGAAAAGTGACTGACAGATCCCAGGAACAACATCAGAGATCTCTGCCCAGAAGAGTGCGGTGCTAAGTACAGCTAAGACACTGGGCAGAACCCTCAGACTGTTTAGTTACCCTGTCACTGCCCTGAACAACATGCCTTAATGCTATTAATTCTGAGAACATTCATTAATTCTAGGTGTTGCATTCAGTTGTTTTAACCCTGTCCTGACTGTTTGTCCAGACTGATGCTGCAGGTCCAGTGAAGCCCAAAGTGGTAAAGAAGCCAAAGAAAGATTTACCTCTGATGCCACCTGGACCCATCATGTCATCTCAGGTCAGCTGGATTTGTTGACAGTTTAAGGGTCAATTTATTCACATTAAAGCAGGGAACTTATAGAATTAAGTTTTGTACACAGACATAAAAACTGTATACATATGTATGCATTTTAACTTTGTTTTTGTGTGGGAACATGGGGCAAACATATGAATTGTTTGCAAGTCATGTATAGATTTTTTTTGTTACCAAACTGACCTAAGGTCACTTAAAAATAAAAATAAAACACCACCACCAAAGAGATCTAAGCCCGATTGCCAGGACCCCTGACTCCAACATTGATGACCAAAATCTAAAGTCGTGTTTTAACCCTGTCTTGATGGTTTGTCCAGACTGATGCTGCAGGTCCAGTGAAGCCCAAAGTGGCAAAGAAGGCAAAGAAAGATTTACCCTTGATACCACCTGGAGCCATCATGTCATCTCAGGTCAGCTGGATTTGTCGGCACCTTAAGGGTCAATTTATTCACCTTTAAAAGCATGGAAGTTACAGAATTCGTATAGTTTTCTACACTAACTTTGTTTTATCATTTTTAAATTAGTCAAATGTGAATGTTGTATAAGTCACGTACACATTTTTGTTACTATATACAGTATCTCGCTTGGTGCAGGACATCAGAAATTAGAAAAATTAATTTCACATAGATGTCTCCCAAAAATGTCTCTGTGATGAATCCTCATTAAATATGTGCATTTCCAGACTGCTCAAGATGAAATACGGATCTCAGTACCACCAACAGGACAGACACCCACCTGGAGACCAATTTTCCCAGAAACTGGATACAGCTACTATGACCAATCCCAGGGTGTTTGGAGAGGAAAATAACACACACTGTGGAGTTTTCAATGTAAACCTTCCCACTGATCAATGCTTTGGGTGAATTTTAATTAGGATTCCTTTGATTTTTATTCAAGGCCTGTTTGAAACCTCTGCTAAAATGCAAACAGCGCTCTTTTAATAAATAAAATCAAAAACTAACCCATGAAACGTTTTGTTTATAGAGTTCTATGGAAACACCCACTGAGGCTGATTTTAGCTGAAAAAGTCTAACCTGACAACCAGAAACATCTTGGGAAAAAAAAAACAACAAATATTTATTTCTACTTAACTTTATTAAAAAATATCAAACAAAATCATCAGGTAACATGCGCGCGCACGCACACACACACACACACACACAACCATGTAAACTACATCTAGACAGAGAGCGTCCTGCTTGTTGAGAAACCAATTTCACTTTGGGGGCAAAAAAAAGTCTTGACAAGCAAAACAAAAATAACCAAATCAATCAAAAATTGTATTGTTTCATTCCAAAACATTTTGCATCCAATGTATCAATAATTAAAGGTGGAGGGTAAAAATTACCTGATATTTCCGGTTAGATTTTTAAAAAATATACAATATTTATATACCACCAGTGTAGTGTGTGGCTGGCAGCTCGTTTTGAAAGGAAACGCTCCATAACGTCTCTAAAGAAGTGCCTGTTTGTTTGTCTGTGGTTATGTGCACACATTACATTCAAACCAAACAGAAGAAGAATGTACAAAAATAGACCATTAGGCATTTTACACTTTGCATGTTGAGTTTTTCTCCAAAAACCACCTCTGTGCACGTGGAATCTGCTTGTACCCCACCACTCTTCTTCATTAATAAGATAAATCATCTTTATTCACATATGGACAGATGAGCACGCTACGCTAATGCCTGTTTTTATTTACTTGTAATTAAACCAAATGTCTTAATGAAGAATACTGAGAAGCCGTGTTATCGAAAAGGTTATTGATCAGTAATGCAGCACGTTTTCATGCTGAGAAGCACAACGTGGTGCAAACAAGCTTTTCAAACACAGAAGAAAAAGAGGAAATGAGCCTAATTTTCACAATAAACAGAATGTTTAAATTGACGTTTGGAGGATTTGAGAAAATCTGATCAATCAGTTGCAAAATCAGCCGAAGTCATAACTGTAACATGCCACTCTGACAGAAATCAGACCTAACATTCAATGTGAAGCGAGTTTTGCGAGTCCACAGTGATTTACTGACTCGGTAGGTGCCTGGTTACAGCACACAAGTAGATTCAAATGTCTAAATCAGTGGTTCCTAAACATTTTGGTTTGTGACCCCCTGAGACCAAACCAAATCATCCTACACTCAGTACTGGTTGCATAAAAAAAATAAAAAAAAAAATCCATGAATTCACACAAAACGGGGGGCAATTCTGAGCACAGTCAGAGACAATAGAGCCGATCTGTTGCTTTCGTCAATCCCCCCTACACCCCCATATACTTGTCCTGTGTCCCTCTTTCAGGGCCTTGAAGCACTGCTTTAAAACAGAGAAACCTGGTGTGGTAAATGGCTAACTGTGTTTTGTGGTAAGTGGGATAAAACATACAAACCTCGCTGGCCTATCAGAGTCATCTCAGGGTGAGGAACGACTGAGCCAAGCTTTGTGCTGGTTTCTGCTGAAGGCGCCAAAGCAGCTCAAACACACAGTGTCCAAAACTGAGGCGAATCAACTCCAGGCTGACAAATGGCTCCTCTCTGTGCTCAGAGCCTCAGAAATGAGAAGAATGGACTACTCTCAAAATAAACGTTTTTGCAGCCTTTTTTTTGTTTTTGGAAAGTGTCAGAAGCAGAATTTCATGTCATCCGAGCAGCAGAAAAGTCAACACCCACAGACCTTTTCATAGTTTTATTCCCAACACCTCTGTGGTATTTCTGCTGTGCTGCGCTCTCATTGGCTGACGACGAGCTGTCGCAGGTATGATTGGGTGAGGCCTCGCAGCTCCTCCAGCGTGTAGTCCTCTGGCATCGGCAGGCGGGTGACGTGTGGCACCAGCTGAGCAAGTGGGAGGCTGAGGGAGGCAGACGCCGCGTCGCCCTGCTGCAGGCTCAGCACCACACGCAGGATGTTGGCAACACGTTTCGCCATTTCTGCATAGAGGGAGGGGGGCCGGGTTTTCATTTTTGTCTTTGAAGAGAGAATTTTTGTTTCATCACAGTGAGAACACCACATTCACAACCATACAACATCACTGGCTTCATGCTTTAAACCTGCAGTAACTGCTGAGCTCTGACTGGCTGAGAAGCTGACAACAGCTTCAGTTAACCACAGCCTCAACACTGTCGTCCTGAACCTGCCGGCCCGCAGCTTCTGTTTTCCAGTGTCAGATAAACTGGTGACAGGAAATGCCAGCAGCAATCAGATGGCTAATCACAGCTGATTTGGGGGTGGGGGGGTGGTAAACCTACTTTGCCAAACTACTTCAGTAATCGATCAATGTTTTCTGTCACTTTCCAGAAGAAGTCAGACTTTTGCTGAGTGGAAATTTGCTGCCTTGTTTGTGAAGAACTCTAACCTTTATTTTGAAAGGTGCTAATAAATGTAAATCCTTACTTTTGTGACAGGGTAGTTAATGAAATCTGAGCTTTGGCCTGGTGAACAGATAACTCGAGCCATTTTAAGATGTCGCCGTGGGCATTTGCTTTGCTTTGCTTGTTGATATTTCTTAGACTAATCATTTATTAATAACCAGTAGTTTACTCAGGTTAATAATCAAATCAATCAGTAGCTGAGCCCTGTATCAGGTGATATAATCCAACACTGTTCTGTTCAAATGTTTCACCTGCTGAGAAATTACATCTCCATGACAAATTTAACTCTAGTCCTAAATCTGATCCTTAGCTTCACCTACATCAGTCAGTCACAGCACAGATACAGTATGTGAGTGAATCGAGCTGCTGGGAGGAAAACACTTCAGCTTTTTGTCACCAGTTACATCTGGTGGCTATGGGCCGGCAGCGCTCTTACCTGATTGGGCAAGGCGGTCCCTGGCCGTGCTGCAGGGCAGGAGCTCGATTCTGCTGCACAGAGATGTCACGTTGGTGTAGAGATGCTCCAGCTTGTAACCGGCGTTGTCCGCCTGCCAGTGAGGAGGAAACAAACACTGCATTACGTCTGCATCTTGTACCCACCAAGTATGTTTACTCATGTACACAACTCCAACTTTAATTTTATACTAAACATTTCTATACCACTATAATTCATAGAATACTGTACTGCGCCACCTTCGTATTATAGCTTTAGACTTGACACACAGTGATGAACGCTGACCACTGAGAAGTATACAAAGCACTTAAAACTAGCTCTACACTAACCAGCTACAGCGTAAGTACTTTTATAGTTTAAGTACATCTTGTGCCAGGACTGTACTTCTGCACTTTAACCAAGTACATTTCTAAAGTAGGACTTTACCCGTTTGAAAGATGTGCACTGCTACTTTTTCTACAGTAATTAATCTGAAGTCTTCCGTTCTGTAAGTCAAGCTGTTTTCTTCATCTCATTTAATGAATTGTGATCGTGGAGGTTTAGGCAAACTGTGGCGATCGCTCTTTATCAAACTGCTCCAGATTGACCGTCCCAGTATGCTAACCAGTAACACAATCAACTGCCCAGTACTTTGTATCGTAGCCGTCTCAAATGCTTCCAGGTCATTAACATCGATTCAAACAACACTTCTGTATCTGCTTCGCAATCAAAACTGCACAGCTTAATTATCTTTGCTGGGAGGCTTTTACTGTGAAAGGCAGCTGCAGGAAGTTTGATTCAGGATCAGCAGGACACTGATAGACTCTTCTCACCTCGGATTTACATGACATACGTACTTCTAGAGGCACCGTGCCAACGGTATTTAAGTCCCCACTGTACCTGCTGGATGTCCTGCAGAGTCTTTATGACGCGGATGTAGTCCAGGTAGACCCTCCCTGCAGTGTCCCAGTCCTGGATGGTGGCGCTGTGGTCAGGGACAGCCAGACCCTCCAGGAACTCCAGCAGGTAGTCGTGGTTGTCGTTGATGATGCAGTCTACAAGAGGTACACAAAAACAGATGGGAATAAGCTGAATTCAGTGTAATGAGTCTAAAACTCTCATTTTCCGAGTCCCTCCCTGTTGAACCAAGGCTTCGACTCTAAACTACTTGTCCAAAACGGACCTGACCACGGCTCTTCAGTTTAGAGGTCTTTTATTTATTTATTTTTTACAGTTTTCATCTGAGAGCTGATAGCCGCCAGAAGTCTCTGTATGCAGTATGGCTGCTCTATGTCTATATGCACGCATCACATCAGGTACTGTATTTACTGTGTGGGCGGCTGCTTAGTTTAATGAGTGTCTGTTTCTCTTTCACAGCTTTTCTCTACAATTCCGGTATTTTTATTTTATCAGTTTTCACTTGAGTTCTAGTTTCACTTACATCAAACAAACTGCCACTTTCCTTTCAACATAGTAAAAACTTAGGCATAAATGAAGCAAACAACAACAGTCTGACTTTGGTTTGGATGAGGGCCCATTGCACAAAAGTACAGGAGACTGTCGATTTGACTTTAACACAGTCCTCCCATCAATAAAACAAAGTGCCTGCAAATCAGTGAACAAGACAATTTCTCCATGCCCTAGTTAAGTCAGTCTCTCACCCTGCTTTACATTTCAATCAAACTAATCAAGGGCCTCTGAACAAAAGGAGACCATGTAAATTTTGTTCCCCAGCAGGCAGCACAGCCTACAGTGAAAAGTGAGCTTATTTTCAATTTTCACCCAGATTAGCAAGCATGCTTTTGATATTGTCAGAAAGATTTTTCTCTTCCAAGGCGTCTTGAGTGAGTGGCCTTTTTAGTGCCTGCTTCAAAAAGCATCCCCCGTACCCGAGCAGCTGTCACTTTCAGCAAGCACTGTGGAGGATGGAAGCGGGGGAGGGGTCCTTTGAAGGAATGGTTAAAAGTGGGCGATAAAAATAAACTGGGAGAGAGGAGAAAATTAATTATACATAACAGACAGTTCACTTGGATGAGCACGACAGAGACAGAAACTAACGCCACTTCCCTCAAAAAAAAAAAAAAAAAAAAAAGAAATTTCAGCAGTACCACGCTGCTGTTTGAAAACAAACTGCCACATATCTGTTTTCTGGTCCTTTTTCTCTTCGTGTCACTGGAAATACTTTCTGATTTGTCACGAAGAAACCACAATCACTAAACTGACCTGGCAGCATGAAATGGCAGCTCAGGCCCATGAGGACATTAATCTGTGTGGAAACCAATTGAAACTGATCTGCTAGTTAACAACAGGGAACACTGGGTGCACCTGAGGCCAGGTGTTGGATCAGCAGCCGGTGACACTGGTTCCAGTACCCAGCTCGGTACAGGTGCAGGGCCTCCTGGTGCGTGTCAGCGTCTCGGCGGGCTCGCATGGCCTTGGCCTCGTGGATCCACTGCTCTGGGATCAGCAGTCTCTCGGTCAGGAAGCGCTCCCTCTGGACAGACTCACCCGTCTCCTGCAGGGGGCAGTAGAGGGTCAGCGTCTCCTTCACCGCTCGCTCCCGCTGACTGAGCACACACAGGGAGAAATAAACCAGGTTGGAGGAGTTTCTCTAAAGGGACGATGAGCTGGAGCCAAAGAATAAAGTTAAAAACGACCAGGAAACAAGTAATGAAAGGAAAGAGACAGGCCCAACGGACTAACTGTGAGGAATTCATTGTTGGTTTAATCTCTGTATGGAAACTGCTGAAAATACTAATACAGAAAATGACCAGGTTTTTGTTTCAACACAGTTTTTGATAAAAAAAAACAAACTTTTTTTTGAAACACACAAAAACACAACTATACAGAAATCTCTGCAACTGTGAGACATTTAAGTAATAAATGTAACGACTGGTTATTGAGGTAGACAAAATATCAGAAACAATCAGATGTTCTTTCACCAGGACGACAAGTCTACCCTCAGATCTCACATTTTACCAAATCAAAAACAATTAAAAAGGTCCCTCAAATATGAAGGTCATGATATGAAACAAAAAGGGGTGTGACGATACACTCGGCTCACGGGAACAAGACTTTAACACAAAGAAATCTTCAGTGATGAAATATACAACTGGAAAACGACTGGAATGCTGATCTTTACTGCAAACCTCTTTTTTTTTTTATGACTGAATCTTCTGTGTCAGATCAACGTTTTTGTTTTCACCACATTCTATCTAACTTCCTGTAACTTTTGCTGGACAGGTGGAGGAACTGTACCTGCTACATTTAGTCCAGTTTTATTTTGTGTGTTAGCAAGTAAAGACCAAGGGAACATACGTGTGGTCAGGGATGTGCAGCAGAATGAAGATGGCCATGTGCCACAGGCCAGCGCTCTCCAGCTGTGCGGCGTAGCTGGTGTGGAGGAGTCCCTCCCGTGAGGCACTCAGGTGGCTGTAGTGCAGCGCCTGGAGGACGCCCCACAGGTGCCAGCTCAGACGGTAATCCAGACGCTCCCAGGTGACCGTCAGAGGGTCCAGCAGCTGCTGCAGGGGGTAGTGTCTGCATGAGCACACAAGTCAAGCATTAAAGGCGCATTCCGCTGTTTCACACATCAAGGTTGGTCCCCAGTTTATGAAAACAGTTGCAAAATGTCTGCATCCAGTCTCACCACAAAACTCTACTGAAGCACAAGTCTGGTGACTTTCTCTGTTTGTGTTCATGTGAATCTGCACTGGTGTTTTCCATCATTCTGAATTTTTATCCAACTCAGGAAAACACATTTGTGGGGGAGTCAAGTTTTTTTTTTGGTTCAGTGACACTCTTTTCTAATGACACACGTGAAGGAGACATCTAGCACAGGATGGTGTTGCAGGGCTGGGTGACACCAGAGCTTACATCAGGTCCACCACACCGTCTGTGCACCACCAGGCTGGTGTTTCTGCTGCAGACAGGCAAGGGAGGGAGGGGTGGTTTACCTGTCACTGTAGAGCTTAAGCAGGTGGAAGCACAGATCATACAGCGGCCGGTTAGACTCCTCCTCCTCAACATATAGCTGCTCCTTCTCCAGGTACGGAGGCAGTGGGGAACAGGCATACTTCCCGGCCTCACAGGAGCCCTGCAGGAGGAACACAAAACTGATGAGGAGAAAGACACCAGTCTGTGTTCTGATACCATGACCACAGAGTGAGAAGCAGCAGTGCAATCCACAGCAGCTCACCTGGAAGGCAGCTTCATATTTGGCAAGGGCGTCTGCCACCGATGCGGTCGGGGGCAACATGAACCAGAGGTGGACGGCCATGCTGCGTTTCCAGTCCAGGTGAGTGCACACATTCACCTCCGAGTCGGACGACTGCCACACCTGCAGAGACAGAGGAAACACCTCAACATCAGAGAACAGACTTTAAACATGGTGACTAGGACTGCAACAGATCATGTCAGTTTCTCAGCCATGGATCATCTTCAGATCAGAAAAAAAGGAAACAAATACACAATTATAACCGTTTTCCTTTTATTAATTAAATAACTGGAAGAACACTAAGTACAGAACTTTTGTTCATTCAAGGGGTCTCAGGTTTAAATCAAATCTTAAAAAAAATATATTCTCTAGTAGGGCTGAATGACAAATCGTTCTGTGGGCGAGTCAGATCCCTGTGCGGTCTCAGCCTCACGTGACATTGATTCTGTTGGGAGATCCCTTACATTAAACCAAGCGCTCTCTATAACGCTCCCTAGTGAGTCTTTACAAAGCAGCAAAGACATCTCATTTCTGCTGGTCTGTGTTCTGCCTGCTCAACAGCTGTGTGATAACCTGGTCATACAGCCTCTGTTACTAGCTAATTGTTGCACATCACATGATTCATTGGTTCCTGTAGTAGAAAAACGCTGTCTCCTGCCACAGACAATGCCCTTTCTCTAGGAACTACAGTGCCAGACACAGCGAGGCAGCGTCTTACCATCATGGCAATCTGACAGTATTCACACTTACTGCTTTTCCACCACACCCTGTTTTCACTGCAGCAGCACTGCGCTTCTATTTCATACTATGGTGGTTAAACTGCAACTTTGTTCACTGGACAAAGTCAAGGTGAACCTCCAGTGCTTCACAAACACTTCCGCTGTGACTGGTCCATCTGAGGACCACCGGTAGGAAACTGTGTCTCAAGTTTTTATTTTTTATTTTTTTTAAATGCAGTTTAAATTCCTTAAGATTCTTGACCATTTAAATGGCAAGAAGTGATTGTAGCCTATATGAACTGCACAGTGAACCAATCCATAAAATGAGCAGCTGCTCCTGTCCTTGCTGTCTGTGTTTAATTTTTAAGGTGAATCTTTCATCACATGTAAATCACTCAGTAAACTCTTTTCTCTCTGTCGTCTTTAGACAAACAAACTAAAAGGTGTCATACGGGTTTTCCGGCGAGCAGTGTGAAGATGCGAAGTCGTTCCTCAGGCAGGTAGCAGTCGTTCTGCGTGCGATTCCAGTCAGCGAGCTGCAAGGCCAGCAGGTCCCGGCAGTACTGAGAGCCCACAGCCTGGGACAGCAGCAGGGACAGACGGTGGTCTCCTGGAGGAGGGAACAGCTGGATGTTAGCACTGATGGTAGGACTTGTATGGAGTCGGGCCGCCTGCCTCATGACCCTCCGACAGAACAGATTCAACCAACATGCACCAGCTAGAGCTTCACTTGTGGCGTGAGTATGACTGACTTAAATCATCTTTCCACACTGATCAGATTGAGCGAAACAGTGGGACTGTAGCTGCTGCTGACATGCTGTTTAACCCTGTACACACTGAACTAGCTCCTCACTGTTCCCCCCCTCCACTCCCACTCCTCACCCTCCTTCTGTGCGAGCCGACACGCCTCACTGATGCGGTTGCCTGTCAGATAGCTGAAGATGGCCTCTGTGTGACGACCCTTGCCCACCAGAGCCACCTCCTCCTCCACCCTGCAGGTGGCGCCGTGGGACAGCCAGGTTGAGAAGGTCCGCCTCCTCTCCAGCTGCTGCTCATAGCCGCTGAGAGTCTCTATGTCTGGCTCCTGGTCTGCGGGACCCAACCAGCCCCACAGGGCCTCACACAGGGTCCAGACTTCAGCCCAGTAACCTAGGACAGCTGGGGGGAGAGAGAGAGGATTATAAAGACAGGGCAGAAGCACATCTCTTAAAGGTCTGACTGACAGGAACTGAAATCTGCCCCTGTTGCAAAGAAAGAGCTGCTGGTGTGTGCGCCACATACAGACACAAAGATGTCTTCACTTTAACACTACCACACGACTGTCGCTGCTCTAGTCTTACTTTGAAATGTTATTACAGTAACGTATCAGGTATCTTCTCAACTGTTTTCATTCTGAAATAGCAGCTTACACTCCAGCTGCAAAGGTTTTCTGGATTAGTGGGGTTTATCTGTAAATGGAACATTCAAGATGGAGGCTTCATCATTTAACAGAGATGACTGACGTCAGGAACAAATCTCCACAAGGACTGTGTGCCAGGGCTCTAAGGCCGTGGTCAGACTGAGTTTCAAAGATGTGAAAAAAACGCAAACCTCTCCATTCATTTCTATGGGGGACTGCGTTCAACACAGCTGGCACCAACACCGCAGGGGGTTCTAGCAAAATGACACAACCTCATGTGGCAAAAACACTGGATCTGGTTCAACTTTTGCCGTACTGGACGGTGACATCATCCGGCAAAGGCACTGCATTGATCAATCACGGGGGATGATCGGGACGTGGACACTCACCAGAAGACAACTCTTGTGTTTACCTTGTTAGCATGAGCATTCACTGTCAAATTTGGGCCACAGATAATGCACCATGACACGCTGTGCATTTTTGTTAGTACTGGATGTTAAACTGTGGTTTTTATCTACCAGTGCCGACACACTGGAGACAGAATTGGTGCTAAGGTAGAGCAGGCTATATTAGCAGCATGGCTAACCAAACCAACGGAAACTCACAGGCTAGAAACGTTAATGAAGCTGCTCACATGGACTCATCCTAACATAGCTGTATGACACCCCTGACCAACGCAGCACCACATGTTAAAACACAGCAGGGAGTTGTGTCTGGAGTCTGAACGCCCAGTAGATGGTCTTCATCTCCCCAACCACCACTCACAAAGGTGACATGACACTGCATGGTTATACATAAACACTAAAGACGTTTGTGTTAGGGGGAAATGTTCTGCCAAACATTTTATCATCTGAACCATTATGCACCATCATCTGTTGAATATGAGAGAGCAGTATCAGATAACTGGAATAAATGTGCTGTTGTCACTGTCTGCAGTAAGGCTGAGGAATACAACAAGAGACGCCAGGAGTCCTGGCAACTCATCTTAAATTAAGTGGAGACTCTTTAGGGTGCTTTCACACCTTAATTCGTTTGCCTTGGTCCGAATCAGTTGACGAGTTTGTAAACATGTAGCAATGTCTCCTTGGTTCGGTTTCATTTCACACACAGAAAAATCCAAGCGCACCAAAACACATCACGTAAAACTACGCAAGAACGTTCTCTCTGCTTATTGGTCAGATGTGTCTGCCGCGAGAACAGAAAAGGTAAATAAAGGAAGAACGCCCACATTTCTGTGACGAGAGAGGATGGAGGTCAACATACGCGGGTTGGGCCTCGCCCTGGTTATTTTGTATTACGTTACTTGCATTTATCACTGAAACCAAGTCATACAGTTTGCCCACGATTCATCCTGGCGCATGTTTTCGGTGACAGGAAATAAAATCTACCCATAATCCAATGCCCTCAAATCAATCATCCACGGCCTTTGGTCCCACTTTGGTTCGGTACGCGTTCTCACCAGGAGGACCGCACCTGAGTTCGCTAGATGATGTGGATCGAGACTACCTCATTTTGGGGGTCTCGGTGCGGTTACTTTGGTGCGCACTCGAGTGCGATTACCGTGTTCACACCAGACAACTCTAGTTCAATTCAATCGAACTAAACGCTGTAGGTGTGAAAGCACCCTTACACCCTAGTGTTGTGTCAATTTATACAGTTTCAATGAACTCAACCCAGATCAATTGGCTGGTGTCTAACTTCTGCAAATCATTTCTGATCACTCCACCACTTACGGTCTGCATCGCCCTGCTTGGCCCTCAGGTCAACGATCCACTCGGCGTACTCATGCAGCGCTGCCACACCAGGCTGCGGCCGGACCAGGGGGCAGGCAGACTCGTCTGTGGAGCTGACGGTGCTGTGCTTCAGACAGATCTCCAGGGGGTGTTGCAGCACCGCTTGGCTCGCTTCACACTCCTGCTCCTCGCTGGCCTTCACTGCTGGAGGTTCCAGAGCCACCAGCTGCTCCAGCACCACCTTGTAGGGGCTTTCTATCAGCCTAGAGGAGACAGCAGCAAAGAACAACACCAGAGTCGTGTCGAGTTATGTTTCCTTTTGTGAGTCTGATTTATGTTTTGTGTGGAAGTTGTCTTAAAGTTCAGATATGTTCTTCACTTTAACTGTAAATATTTGTCTCAGTACACTTTGAACTTAATGTTTGTTGCCAGGTTTTAATTTGTCTTTCACATGCTTCATATTGTACTAAGCACATGCTCATAACAACCAATATGTTTCCAATGGCAATAAAAACTGGTGATAACTGTGACGAGAACATGTTTTACTGGTAGAAACATCAGCCAAAATAACTTTCAATATGACAAAAAAATGCTTCAGATAATCAGTTGGATTTTCATGAGTGATTGTCATTTCCAGGTCACAGGATGTCCGATCAAGTAACTGAACAGTTTATTATCTGTGAAGAATAAATGATTGTGATCTATGAAGAAAGACATACAACAAAACAAAGTCTTGGCTGTTCATAAATGTCATGATGCTATGCATTGAACAGTACAACCGTGTGTGTCTTACGGCTTGCTCCCAGCAGGTTTCGGCAGGAAGTTGAAGTCGGCCTTGGTGGTCAGTTCTTGTTGGTCAAGCTGTTTGGAGGACAGCGAGCTCAGCCGGTGGCCACAGTGTGCCAAAGTCCAGCCGGGACCCCACCCCACCCGAAAGGACCGACCAGCAAACAGCCCTGCATCCATCAGGTATTTTACCTGCAAAACAACAACGCTCGACATAAATTATTGTGGAGAAACATCCTTCAAACCCCACAGTCGTCCGTTGGAGGGGGGATCTCAATCTGAACTGAAATAAAAGGCAACTTTTTCCTCAGAATACTTAGTTATTCATGACTTCTGCTTTACCGTTCCAGGTTTGTCTGCCATCGTGGAGACAAGAAATAAAGGATAGAAGTGAATGTGGTGCAGGCGCCTCAAGGGAATTTCTCTGATAAGAACAAACAAATGCTTGCGCTCGACCATTTTCATCGCAGTTGATTAGCAACACGTTTCAAAAAGCTGGAGGCTCATCTTGGCAACTGAGCAAAAAGTTCCCCAAAATCAAGGCCAACATGTAAAAAAAAAAAATGCTATGAGGATTGAGAAGATCCCCAATCAGTGTTTTGAGAAAAGGAGTCACAGATTGCAGAACTGCACTGGGGCTGGTGGAGAATAAACACAAGAAGAAAAACAGCACATGATCTTTGTTCCAAGATTTTGTTAGGCATCTTGGAGAGTGATGTGGCTGTGTTGGCATTCAGACATCGCAAAACAAACAATTCTCTGTTACAGTACCAACCTTCCCCTGAGTGACCGACTTTTTGAGCGGGACAGGGCCACCCAGCCGCCGCACACCAACCGTCTTGATCGAAGGCTCTGGAGCTCGAGGGGGGAGCAGGAAGGAGGAGGGGCCTGGTCCCCCCCAGTGTGAAGACCGGGATGGTTCAACTGCCGCCGGAGAAGCCCAGGACAGAGGAGGAGGGCGGGGAGAGTCGGAGTACTGAGAGAGGAAGCCGGAGGTAAAATGGGCCTGAAGGAGACCACCCACTGCAGAACATACATTTAGTTAATTATTAAAATTATCAGGAAAAGTGCACAAAAATCCTCCAGTTCCAGTTTCTCAAATGTGTTCATCATAGTAAACTGAAGACCTTTGTGAATTGAACTGTGAAACTTCCCTAAATAAATAAATCTGGCACAAAAACACACAAGGTGGACAGAGCTCTGTGCTTCGTACCGGAGGGTCGGCCCTGAGCTCCCGGCAGGACGACACGAGGAGATGAAACGTCAGCAGAGACCTTCATCACTCCCTGATCCTGAAACATGTCACCCTCCTCCTCATCTTCAGCAAACAGAGACGCCTTCATGATCTGCCGACAAAAGATGATGATTCCATTTGTGTCCTGGTGGCAGTCTGACACATCCTGTCTGTGGGCAAGTGTCTGACTCTACCTGGAGGGTGTGGGGGTTAATCCCCAATGTTGACGCTATGTGGCTGGAGGCAGCGCCGCTGTCATGCTCTGCGTAGATCAAACCTCCAAGCTTCCCGCCTGTTGTGTCCATCTCCCCCGCCAACAGGTCGCCATCCTCCTCCCCTCCCAGCATGCTCTCTGTTGGGAAGCTCTGGGTGATGTCGGCCATGTCACTGTCCAATTCTGGCACGCCACCCGGAAAATCCATGACAACCACGGACTGAGGGTGCACAGACGAAGACAATAAGAGTGATGAAAAAGAGGTTTAATTATGAGTCAGGCTGAAAGAATAAAGGGATTTTTCTTTTGGCTGTTCAGTCTCAGTGTATCAGCATTTTTTCTGCAGTTAATTCTATCTAGCTT
Organism: Monopterus albus; assembly: GCF_001952655.1. Taxonomy (NCBI): domain Eukaryota; kingdom Metazoa; phylum Chordata; class Actinopteri; order Synbranchiformes; family Synbranchidae; genus Monopterus; species Monopterus albus. The sequence continues at coordinate 29,564 of NW_018128205.1, read as the reverse complement.
GTTTTTTTGCTTATGGGTCCAGGACTACTTGTCTGATCTGCATTAGACAGGCCGCTGCCTCAACTGTTTCTCAGGTTACAAGAGTTTATTACAGCTTCTGTAACAGACTAAGATGTCTCCCTGATGCAGATTCTGAACTGGATTCATTTTTAACTATTAAAATAACCCATTTTAATAGGCCAATGCTGCGCTGGTTGAGGTCTGAGCTATCAGCAGGGGGTCTTCTCTAATGCATGCTGTGCAGTTTTCACAATGTTTCCAACACTAAAAACTTGATATTTCAACTGAAAAATTAAACAGAAAAGGGCTTCACTGACAGTCACAGGAGCTGTAGATATCATCTTTATTAACTTTGTTTAATGAATTGCAAAATAGAATGTATTACACACTGTCACGTCTTAAAGCAGGTTCGACTCAAAGTGTTTTCCTGTTGCAAAGGTAAAGTAAAAACACAAGAAGCTCATTCTAACATACAAAAAGTTTAATATCTGCACAAACATTCCTTGTATTAATCCTTGAAGAACACTAACCTTAACAGAGTCCCTCCTACTAATGAGGACATTTTTTTATGCTTGAAATATCTTCTGTTGTTATCAAAGTGTATTTCTGCTGCCAGTGCAGACCTTCACACATGGGAGTGTGTAAACAGGCTATCAAAATGAAGCAGCAGGTTCATTTTGAAACATGTTACTAAAGAGCAAAGGGAGACGTTCAGATCCTGTTACGAACTGCAGAGCAAGAAGTGTTCAGTTAGAAACAATATGCCCTTTAGTGTAGCCGAAGAAAACACCCTTTATTAAAATTAATAGCTCAGTGAAGTATAAAAAGGAGTGTCCAAAGACTCAAATCAGCTCTGCAACCATCAGGATTAAACACCATAACAGTCAGATGCGGAAATAAAACTCAAGCCAGCACCATGATTCACACCCGTGTACACACACACAAAACGAATCACAACATTTAGTGCCTTTCCTCTACTACATTCACATAAGAGACTCACTGCATCGCTGTCTGTGTTAACATGTTCAGTCCTGAGCAGATTTACACAGCGGACAGCGAAGCTGATGTCTGCTGGTTTAAACTAGAGCTGAAACAATCAGTCGATCAACTGATTACTTTAAGGTGCCAAAAATGTTTCCACTCTGTTCAACGCTAACACTTGCTGCTTTTCTGTTTCATACTCTCGTAAACTGAATGTTTTTGGGTTTTGAAGATGCCCAAAGGTGTCATTTTTAGTAAACAGTGATCAATTGAAAATAATCATCATTTCAATCAACAATGAAAACAACTTTGTCACAGTGCTTGTTTTAACCTGAGGTTTAAACATAAAAGCCAGAGGAGCCTCGCAGTAGACCCATCTGTTTCTGTGGTGTTCACTGACTGCAGCAGCGAAACTGTCCCTATGACAGGGAGGCAACGACCTTTGGAAACCAACTTCTAGCAAGATGTCTGGTTTCAAATCTGAATTTCATACCAATAATAAAGACAGAAACAAAGTTTGTGTGTGCTTTGTTTCCTTTGGTTTTCTGTCACTTTCCTCTAAAACACTGACATTTTATTTGTTTGACTCAAAGACCTTTGATCTGTAAAATACAGGACAAAACAACAAACCATTCCTGTGCTGTGGAGCCACATTTCTGGCAAGTCCTGCTCAAACAGCTTGCAGTGTTTACTGTTAAAATAATGTGACCATGATTAGCTGTTAAAACCCAATCTCCAATAAAATGAACTGCTTAAACTGTCACTCAAACATGTCTTTGGAGTTTAGCATCATGCACTGAATCAAATTTATACTTAGAAAATATTTAGCACTGACAAAAAAAGAGCAAAAAGTGTTATTTGCCTAAAAATGGCCACAGCTCCAAGAAAGCAGATGAAAACTGATTCTAAGTGTAAAAATGACCTGGTACCACCAAACACTGGGTACAATGCTCCTCTAATCATCTCCGCTGTGTCAGTGAGGAGGAGGAGTGTGGATGGGCACAGGCTGCTCTACCTGAGCCTGCTGCTGTGAGGGGGAAAGCTGCTGCTG